>NC_086174.1:33460589-33653089 GCF_023053635.1 Elgaria multicarinata webbii
TTTCAGTGCAGGAAATGGAGTGCTCTGTTAAAACAGCAAACCAAAGTTAAAGAATTATTTATTCTATGTACAGCTGTATTACAGTGTCATTAAGATACGCACTTTACAGAATGTGCAGTGATGGAAAGCAAAACAAAATAATAAAGCACAACAGGGCATGTTTTAGTGGCTCATTATGTCCACTGTGGGTAGGTAAAAACATAAAGCCTCATTGCGTTTAATGTGTTTAATCCTTCACCAATAGTAACCTGTTGAGTTTGAATGTAATTGCTTATATCCTTGGCCACTTTATTTTCTTAAGTATGATCTTTCTTTAGATGCTATATCATATAACTGCTCAGGAAGGGAACTTTATGGTATGATATTGTAACTCAAATGACCTTTGGATCCCTCCTCTGGAATCTCAATTACTCCTTTTCGATGACCTGGTTCACATTTTTCATGAACAAGCTACAGAGAGAACCCATGGCTTGTTGTTGGGACATGCAAAGTGTGTGTGTGGGGGGAGTAAGTTGGAAACAACCCACAGTAAGCCTCAGGGAGGCTGATCATGTGTTGGCACCATTGTGGGTTTGCAGGGACGGCCCTACCATGAAGCAAGAGGATGCAGGTGCAGCAGGTTGTGGAGTATGGGAAAAGCAATGCTCTCCCCCTCCCAAGGGTCTGCTGCTCCTTGGTCCTGCTGGCTGGCTGCATGACAGGCCAGCCACCTGCCCATGCAGGCAGCTGGCAGGACCAAGAAGCAGCTGCCCGCTTGTTCGCTCACTTGCACATGGTACCTCTATTCCATGCTCTGCTCATGCACCCAGCTGGCCTGCCCACATGGATGCTGGCCAGCTGGCTGGCTTACTTTTCTTTGCGTGCATGCACACAACTCCCTAGCATCCTGCCCATATAGTGTTTCCACCTTCAAGAGCTGCAGGCGGGCAAAGTATCATGAGAAGTCCTGGAAGTTCCGGGATCTCCCGCAATACTTCGTGTGATGCATTGGCTCCTGAAGGCAGAAACACTTTACGGGCAGTGTATTGGGAAAGTGGACATGCATGCACATGCAAAGGGAACTGCCTCCCTATCCCCGTTAGGAAGTGAGCTGTGGCAATCTGCACCAGCTGGTGTTTCTGGGCCATCTCCAGAGGGCAACCCCACATAAGGCACATGACTGTAGATGGTCTGGGAGGCTAAATGGCCATGGATGATAATGGAAAGATGCTTTCCAGGAGAAGATGGAGCTGATATACATGATGGAATAATACACAGTAACCACTGGTTTCTCAAGTAACAAAGTTAAAGGAGAACCTCCCGATCAGAGCAACATGCCCCACTATCACTTTACAATCCATCTGGTGCTGATGGCTGTTTCCAGTATAAAGAACTGATTATGGAATGATCTTCCACTGATGCTCACCTGGTGCCAACATTGTTGTCTCTTCACTACTCCCATGCATTTAATGGCTTATGATGGAACATTTTTGTCTGGTGTCTTGATGAAGTCCAGTTTCTTATTGAAATTGTTTTAGCTGCTTCGATTATTTTAAATTTTGTATGTCAAAAAAATTATGCTATGTTTTATTATCTTGCATGTGTAGGTTGTGATTTTTATGAACCATCCAGAGTTGTATAGAAATGAAACAAAATGAATAATGTGTCCGAGCTGTTCTCTTGCAGGGGTCCCACAATATAACTCAACACACAACATCAAGGCAGTTTGTAAGATGGCATCCTGGCATGGGGCACTATCCCAGGTTTCTGTAGGTATAAAGAGATTTCAGTGCACGGTGGGAGGATTCTTAGAACAGTTGAAAGCCCAAGTTGAAAACTAAATTGCAAAAAGGCAGTATATTTTAAGACTGACCTCCCGGTAGAAGAAACAGTGGTCATAAGAACATAACAAGAGCCATGTTGATCAGATCAAGGGCCCATCTAGTCCAGCAGTCTGTTCACATAGTGGCTGACCAGCTGTCGACCAGGAACCCACAAGCAGGACATGAGTGCAACAGCACCCTCCTATCCATGTTCCCCAGCAACTGGTGTACATAGGCTTACTGCCTCTGATACTGGAGGTAGCACATAGCCATCAGGACTAGCAGCCATTGATAGCCTTCTCCTCAGAAGAGGAGCAGGACACCCAGCAAACCTCCACACCACCAGCACCCCTAAGAAGCGTTGAGACTCAGATATACTAGTGACAGGAACTGAGGTCTCACACCAGTTGCCTGAGTTCATGGGCAGCTCTTGGATCCCCTCTCCTTCCCCCTGGCAATAGGAATTGAGGAGACTGCGAGCCAGGCATGAGCATCATGGCCACTAGTGAAGTGCCTGGCTAACCACATGCGAGTTCAATTGGGAGGGAAGGAAAGACTCTGTAAGCCCTTTTCTAGATCATGGAAATTTGTGCAAATTCCTTCTACAATTTACACTGTGTTATAAGAACCTAAGAAGTGCCATGCTGGATCAGACCAAGGGTCCATCTAGTCCAACACTCTGTTCACACAGTGGCCAACCACTCATCTCATCACACTTCAGGTTTCTGTGGACTCACTAGACATTTCCAATGGTGTGCTGCAAGGGTAGGGAAACACATACCATAATGATGTCAAGGCAAGTTTCATTAGTGTTCAGGACACTACTTTGGCTGGCATGTTTCTAGTTTTAGTTTCTTTTTTTACACCTCATAATAACTATAGCAGAGTTACTACTCATCTCCTTTTATAAGCTAAAGGATTTATGCATGTACATGTATTCCCAATTCATCGGCCCATTTAATTGTGAACATCAATAGTCCCTCGGTGTGTTTGAGCAGTGACAAGAAATACAGGTGTACCTCGGGACCAACACAAGTTGTTGTTGTTGTTGTTATTATTATTATTATTATTATTATTATTATTATTATTATTTATTAGTATTAGTATTATTATTTTATATAGCACCATCAATGTGCATGGTGCTGTACAGAGTAAAACAGTAAATAGCAAGACCCTGCCGCATAGGCTTACATTCTAATAAAATCATAGTAAAGCAATAAGGAGGGGAAGAGAATGCAAACAGGCACAGGGTAGGGTAAAACTAACAGTATAGAGTCCAAACAACATCAGGTTTTAAAAGCTTTAGGAAAAAGAAAAGTTTTTAGCTGAGCTTTAAAAGCTGCGATTGAACTTGTGGATCTCAGATGTTCTGGAAGAGCGTTCCAGGCATAAGAGGCAGCAGAAGAAAATGGACGAAGCCGAGCAAGGGAAGTAGAGACCCTTGGGCAGGCGAGAAACATGGCATCAGAGGAGCGAAGAGCACGAGCGGGGCAATAGTGTGAGATGAGAGAGGAGAGATAGGAAGGAGCTAGACCGTGAAAAGCTTTGAAGGTTAACAGAAGAAGTTTATATTGGATTCTTGCCTCGTGAAGCAGGAGACAACTCGTGCTACTGCTGCCTTGCCTCACCACCTTCCCTCTCGCCCCTGTATGCCCCTGTATGCCCCTGCCCACCCACCACTTAGGTTTGCTGCCACGCCATGCAGCTGGAGGAAGTGGGTTCCTGGGTCTCACAAAACCTGGCCGAGCGCCCATGGGATCTTGTGAGATCCACCTGGGCTCCCACGGCATCTCATGAAGCCCGGATGAGCTCTCACAAGATCCTGTGGGGCGCTGGTGGGATCTTGCAAGACCTGGTTGAGCTCTCATGAGCTCTCTCAAGACCCAGCTGAGCTCTGCATGGAGCTATGTGGCTGCTGCTTCAGACTGCGCAACTCACACTGAGAGCAACAGCTGGCCAGTGGCTACTCCAGATAGCCCTGCCGGTTGCTGTCTCGCTGTGGCAAATGCCATGCTGGGAGAGCAGCTAGTGAGGCTCTCTAGAGCACCCCCTGGAGGTGTTGGATCCTGGAATGGATCCTGGTTATGTTTTCCATTGATTTGTTAATTGCTGAGGATCTGGAGGAACAGAAGACGCAGCAGAAACTTAAAGGTCAACTCTACACCTGGACATTGAGTGTTATAATTGAATAATTGTCTAACTGATTGTCTTCAATTAAGGGTTGCAAGGAGTTGCATCATTGTACAGGTTGTCTAAAAAAGTAAATGTATTTTCAAGTTCCTGTTTAACTTCCATGTCCCTCATGTGAGCTGTATTGACTGACCGTTTGAAAGTATTTGTATCTGTACTGCCATAACTAAATTATATATTTATTTGCCAGTAAAAAGGTTTGTTTTAACCTACGTAAATCTCTGTCTTAATTCACGTCTTTGCTGCCTTGGCTGAGAACCGTTGTAATCTCTGCTAGTCTCTGTAGGGCCCAGACAGAGACTTAACACAAAAGGTTATGTGCCAGAAACCCAGTCTGTGCAATAACTAAACAGCTTCTAAAGCCATAACTGTCTCGCTGTGGCAAATGCCATGCTGGGAGAGCAGCTAGTGAGGCTCTCTAGAGCACCCCCTGGAGGCAGCAGCCGCAGACCCCCCTGCCGTGGGTGGGGAGAGTGAAGCAATTTGCCACTGTCCACTTCTGCCGCCTGATGTGGGTGCGTGAGTCCGCCTAATGGTAGGACTGGCCCTGGTGTTTGTAAAGAATAATCAGATGGGATCTGTAAAATATAGGGAAGAGAGGCCTCAAATGATGCCTCTACTAAGCGCTTATAATGAACATAGTAAGAATAACAGCTAAAACAAACATTACTTTAAATCCGAATGTAGCAGCTACATCTGCTTGCTTTTTGTTTAAATAAAAAATAAAAAGTAGGTGCAGGAGGCAAAATGCAAACTTTAAAAGCCCCCTAATCGCAAGCTAGGATCCAAATCTGGATCACGGCTCCTGAGCCTACTCTAGAGTAAAAATAAAGGGGGAAAGATGTAGCTGCTAGACAAGGATGCAAAATAATGTCCATTTTGACGCTAAGACTGTTAAATCTAGAGAGTCATTTCAGTTCTAAGAGACTTACAGCTTTCTCCTCCTGGCGTTGAATCTAGAGAAACATTTTGTTTATAACAGATGCTAAAGTAAGACATGGCATAGATATGTATATGTTTTTGTTTTTGTTTTTGCAGTCCCTTACAAATAAGGGCTTCTCACATGATTATAGGTTCATGATGTGTCAGATATGATTTAAGTGTAAAAGTACCTTTGCAAGATGACTCTGGGGATTTGACAGACAGCCATGTACAAGCAAACCTGTTTGTCAAAGTGAAAATGCTTGACTTATTAAGCAAGATGATTACAGAAGAGTCAAACTGTGACAGGCCTTGTTAGACTGAGCAGATGGTCTATTTGTCAGCAAGAGGCAGAATGGAACTTGCGACATAAACTCCACGCAGCTCACGTCTTGGCTTGCATTGACACTTGGCAGTAATTTGTCGCCGAGTCCATTGGTAAGCAAAAAATGCCCATGATTCACCTTGTCATTGAATCCATTATTTTAAAACTCATTAAATCTGAAATGTGTGGGGTTTATTACTGGAATTGCTGACAACATAGCACAGTATGCTTCACAGTTTGTTCATCGCTTTGTTCTCCCTTTCATTTTCATTGCTGATGAATCCACTGATAGCCTGTAATTATCGATGCTATAATAATAGGCTTTTCCCCAATGGGTGGATGAAAGAATTTTTTTTTTTAAAAAAAAAATGCATTAAATCAAAGACTAGAGAAATTAGGCTTGAGGAGAAATTATTTTATTTTTTGCAACTACGTAGGAGTATACAAATAGCAGTGAAGTTATTTCTAGGTGTTTGTGGAGTCGCAAAGTAGTTTATTTATTATATTTCTAGACCACCCAATAGCTAAAGCTCTCTGGGCAGTTCACAAATCTGGGCAGTTCACGATAACTACCCTGGCACAAAAAGATGATGACGTGGGGCAGCTGGCAGGGGCGTTTTTACGTGTCTAATGGTACACACAGCTCTCCTCTCTGAAAGGCTTAAAAAGGAGGGACCTTTGGACCTCAGCTGACTCAAACTACAATGTCCTTAACGATTCATGAGGCAATTCCCTCTAGACTAGAGTAGCCTTCCCTGCACCCCCACCCCCACCCACTCACAACACGTGGTGCCCTCCAGATGTGTTCGGCTGCTTTAAGGTACATTCCTGCATTCAACAGGGGGTTGGACTCGATGGCCTTATAGGCCCCTTCCAACTCTACTATTCAATGATTCTATGTACTCCTAGCATTTCCCACTATTGGCCCATGCTGTCGGGGGCTGATGGGAGTTGGAGTCCAAAATGTTCTGTGAAGGGCCCCAGGTGGGGAAGTCTGGCCAATGCACTCAGCTGAGCCACCCCCTCCCCAGCCACTCTCAGCTCCATAGCAAGGGCCAGACGCATCTGCAGCCTCTACCCCCTTGGCCAAACAGCTTCCCTTCTGCACGTGCTGTGGCAGGATGCCCCTATTGCTCCTGCCATGACCTCTCCACCGTGCCTGGGTCCAGCTCCAGCTGAGAGCCCCCTCCCTCCTGCTGTCAACTGTAACTGCTGAACTTTCCAACTAAGATTGTAGTGCCTGAATTTGCTTTCCTTTTCCCCCTCCTCCTCCTCCTCCCTCCCAATCCCCTTTCCTTTTGTGTCATGTCTTTTAGATTGTAAGCCTGTGGGCAGGGACTGTCAAGAAATACTTTTGTAAGCCGCCATGAGAGCCTTTTTTGGCTGAATGGCGGCATAAAAATCCTTAAATAAATAAAATAAATAAATAAAATGACCTCCACCACACAGCCAGGGATGTTTTGTACCAAAAGTAATATTTTTCTGGCACAGAAATGAAAGTGGGGCAGAGATAACCTGCGATGCCCTCCTTGCCTTAAACAAAACCCTTATGCTTCGCTGCCCTGGATCGCATCATTCGGTTCTCACCTCTGGAGACAAAATACTGTATTATGGCCCTGAAGTATTTGTATTTCTGTATTTACAGTCAACAGACCAATATAAAACAAGAAGATACACCATTATATAAAACAGTATAAAGTAGGGATAAAAAAAGAAGAGGGAGTGTTACAAAACCACTAAAGATACTAGATTGTTATTTGTTGGTTTCTGAAAAGGGAACAGAATTGGGTTATTGGGGCCTAGCATAGTGAAAAAGGGGAGGGATATATAGATAATAAAATTGCTAATCTGTGGATTTAAGCACAATCAACAGTATCTGAGGTCTCAACACCAGTTGTCTGGGTTCTTGGCCAGTTCTTGGGTCCCCTCCCCTTCCCCTTGGCCATAGGAACTGAGGGGACTGAGAGGCAGGCATGAGCAACAGGGCCACTGATGAAGTTCCTGGCTAACCATATGTGAGTCTGCATGAGATGCAACGAAAGCCCCTGTAAGCCCCTGTCTACATCATGGTCTGTGAGCCAGGAAAGTGTGGAACAATGCCAGCCTTAGGGTCAATAGCACCCTGAGTGAGGAGTGCCTCTGGTACCCCCCCACCCAGTCACCTTTGCATAGCCACCCAGAAAGTTTATGGGGGCTGGTGCTGGTGTGATATTGGCACCCTGCTCAGCTCAGTTTAGTGCCCCCTTCAGCTTGGCACCCTGGCTGACTGCCCAACTCACCCACCCCTGAGGCCAGCTCTGGTGTGGAGCCTCCAACTCCTATATAAGATCTTAGTGTGAACTGAATCATTGCTGGAACAACAACTCCTTGTAGCTCCAAACTCCAGTGGATAGTCTTTCAGTGGAGGTTGGAGGATTTTGGCAGGGCTGTAATTCCATTCTGGGTTTTAGTCAGAATCAACCAGTACTCTAAAGAAGCTATCCAAAATGCTGAACCCTATGACCATGTTACTCCACTACTGAAATCTCTTCATTGGCTTCCAATTCACTCCAGAATCCAATATAAACTTCTCCTGTTGACCTACAAAGCTTTTCACTGTCTAGCTCCTTCCTATCTTTCCTCTCTCATCTCACACTATTGCCCCGTTCGTGCTCTTCGCTCCTCTGATGCCATGTTTCTCACCTGCCCAAGGGTCTCCACTTCCCTTGCTCGGCTTCGTCCATTTTCTTCCGCTGCCCCTTACGCCTGGAACACTCTTCCAGAACATTTGAGAACTACAAGTTCAATCGCAGCTTTTAAAGCTCAGCTAAAAACTTTTCTTTTTCCTAAAGCTTTTAAAACTTGATTTTGTTCTGACTTTATACTGTTAGTTTTACCCTACCCTGTGCCTGTTTGGTGCATTCTCTTCCCCTCCTTATTGTTTCATTATGATTTTATTACAATGTAAGCCTATGCGGCAGGGTCTTGCTATTTACTGTTTTACTCTGTATAGCACCATGTACATTGATGGTGCTATATAAATAAATAATAATAAATAATAATAAGAAGGGTTACTCCTAATTAAAGATGGATTAATCCGACAGTTTTACTTTCTCCCACATTTGAAATCTTTTCAGTCTCAAGGTCTTTCCATGCCAAAGATGAAGAAATTTCTGAATTTGGGTAAATTCTTATATTAAAAAAAGAACAGAAATTAAATTCACACCCATCTGCACTAGCCAGATTCTATAGGAACAGTTATTCATAGCATGGGCTTCACCTTCATGATCCAGGGATGAGTCTCCATTGTTGTTATTCTCTGCAGAATGCTGAGCCTGAAATCAGCTCTGCTCCATCATTGTTAATGGCAGAGCCAGCTGTCCCCAAAACATGGCTTTTCAGTGCCAGAAAATACATAATTCTGCGTGGGGTCGGGGGAATAGAACCAATGGTCATCGGGAGAGAGGATTGTTATCCACCCCTCTCCAGGTTTCCCCTGCTACTAATTAATTAATGGAAGTAAAGTTTAATTAATGGAAGTAAAGTATGGGAAGTAACTAACCCAGGCCACCGCTAGACCTAAGGTTTATCCTGAGATCATTCAGGGTTCGCCCCTGCCTGAGCACTGGATCCCCTGTGTGTCACCTAGATGAACAGGTTTGACCCCTGGATGATCCAGGGATAAACCTTAGGTCTAGCTATGGCTAACTCCCCATGAGAGCCACCCACTGGCACAAAGAAACCCCACTCCAAAAAAGTATCGCACCAGCAAATTAACACAGGCCACATCTAGACCTAAGGTTTTTCCTGGGATCATCCAGGGTTCACTCCTGCATGAGCACTGGATCCCCTGTGTGTCACTACTATGAACTGGTTTGACCCCTGGACGATCCAGGGATAAACCTTAGGTCTAGCTATGGCCACAGTGTCTTTGCAACTCTGGAGCTGCACAGCCCCAGAGCTAACACCACATCACAGAAACGAATTAACAAAGTTCTGGAATTAAATAACGCAGGGAGCGCATAGATGTCTCTCGATGGGAGAGCTAAAGGAGTGAATGAGGGAAGAGCCAGACCACATCACAGGCACGCCCAGGATTTAATGTGTGTGTGTTTCTGCAACAAAATAAATTGTCAAATAAATCTACATGCTATCAATACAGTGAAAGCAGCACAGCAACGTAAAGAACAAGAAAACAGCCATACTAGGTTAGACTAGGTCCATCTACCCCAGCTGCCTCTATTTCTATCCCATCTGTTTAGACCATCTGTTTCTGATGTTTTAATGGTTTCGAGAAGGTGAATGAGAGCATTTCAGAAAACCCCAGTCCTTCCTAATAAGAAGAATGTACATTCAACCCCTGATTCGCTGTGAATACTCCTATTTTCCTATTGGTGAGAAAATTCAGGAGTTCCCTTAGCTTTAGTTGATCTGGCTTTCTATGGCCTCATTGGGATTCCTTTTGGGAGGGGGTGTTGGCATAGCCCCCTTTTTTAAAAGACAGAAAAGCTTTAGTATACTCCAAAGTCTCTGCCACCAAGGAAAGTCTCTGCCACCAAGGTCTCCCACACCAACACCCAAGGGTCACTCCTGCACTGGGTGTTGTTGCATGGGGCTGACTTCCTGTGCCAGATTTCTTCTATTAAGTCACTTTTGTGGCAGATGGCTTGTTGCAGCTTGGCCAAGTATTTAACACCTTTCTCATTCCAGTCTAAGCAGGCGAGCCCAGATAAAAGGAGTTGGAATTCCTGCTCCTTTGAGACTGGGGCCGTTGCTAGACGAGGGTTTAGCTCGGCCTGATACCTGGGCTCACCCCTGTGTGTCCAGATGATGCACAGGGGATCCCGGGGTCAGCTCAGGCTAAACCCTCCCTTGGCCCGGGATTATCGGCACCATTTGTGGCCCGGTATTTCCGCAACCCCGGGCTGAGCCCGGGCTGCGGAAAGTCTAGCTGGTTCTGCGGCTTTTCCCGGCTACGCGGCTTACTCGCAAGTAGCTGGAAGAAGCTGAGCGCTGTGCCCATCGGGCCAGGGGGGGAATTGCGGGGGGGAGATGAGAGCCAGGCTGGAAAGAGTGGACCCGGCGGGAGAGATGGGGGAAGAGCAGAGCCAGGGTGGGGAGATCACGGCCGGGGGGGGCAGAGAGGGCATCAGACATGACAGGCGGGTGATCGGATGGGCATGGCGGGGGGCAATTGGGCAGGGGGGCATCGGACATGGCGGACGGGGGGAAGGAGAATGGGGCCAGGGCGGGGAGATCATGGACAGGGGGGGAGGAGAATTTTTTAATTTTTTTTTTACAAGCCTGGCTCCTGCGCTGCTGCTGCCACTTTAAAAGGAAAAAATGGCAGCCGTGACAGCTGTCCTCCAGAGCTCATCGCAGCTCTCATGTGAATAAGGGCAAGATAACGCGAGGTCTCCCCTCCTTTCATAACGCGAGGTCTCCTCTCCTTTCTCCCAGTTTTTCCACCAAGTCTAGCAAGGTCCTGGGAGTCTGATGGTTGTTGTATGTGTTATTGTTCCAGCAAAATGAGCCTCTTAGCTGAGCAGAGATTTGACCCTGGATCATGTACATGCATGCTCAGTTCTTTGCATTTCACTAATAAGCATAGCATAGCTGCTAGTTTGTTACCAGAGGTGGTGGTTGTTAACATTATTTACTTAAGAGAGGGGAAGAGATTTCACGAAATTAAATGTTGAGTTTAAATTTGAGTTGGGCCTAATCTACACCAAGCAGGATATTGCACTATGAAAATGGTATGAAAGCCGTATATAAAAGGCAGGAGGCACACCAAGCAGGATATAGTATTATGAAAGCGGTATATGGGATGTGTCAATGGGCCCCAACAGTTGTCAGTGCACTTCAGTACCGCTATGAAGGAGTAGTGTGGCTCCTGCCTTTTATATACCGCTTTCATACTGCTTTCATAGTGGAATATCCTGTTTGGTGTAGATTAGGCCTCGGTCTTCTGCTTTCCATAATATGGGTCCAGAATGCTTAGCATTTATAGATGCCAGCTGTGGGCCAGAAATCTTTCTATTGAGGTATCTCTATGGTAACTGGTTTTGTCATTCAGAGGGCTAGCACACCGAAATACAAATGTACATTTGTCTCTTTTCTTGCCATATACCTTTAATATAAAATACACATTAAAATCTGTTAACAAATTAGATCTCTCACAATCTGGGACTGAGTTGTCAAGGATAATATAATTGCTTATTGTATTTACTGAAATGCACAAGATGTTGGCATAGCAGTTATTAGCAGTGTGTTCCTGAAAGAAGGGGTAGGCCGCAGTGCAGTGACAGACGTTTTGGCTAAAGATGCACAATTCAGGTAACTGAGAAAGGCTCAGGAGAGGTATGGGCGGTCTAGAGTGCCAGAGGGAGCAATGTTCTGTCTTTGAGTCAGTTTCGTCCATTAAACAAAAGCAGGGCTTGTGCTGTATTTATCATCAAATTTGAATGGAAAGTATTTAGTAAAGATTTACTGTCTGGGTCTCAAAAACCCTTAGTACAAAGTGTACCGAAAGCCCCTGGACTCTGGAAAGTTGCCCAGTAGTTCAGTCTCTTCTGCTGAAAAAATTCAGCCCCACCTAGTAGACGGTTATGTGGTTTTTTGAGGAGTGAGTAATGCTTTCTGATGAGAGATTTTCATTTCTTTTCCCAGAAGCACATCTGATTAGAGACGAAAGATTTACTGTGGACAGGAGCAACTGCATAGAGCCAAAGAACACAGGTGAAAATGAAGGTGTCCCTGTTCACATTGGCAACCAACGGCAGCCAGAAGGTTACAGATCTAATGTCTTTTGTGAGCAAGAGTAGCCAGTTAGGTACCAACATATTGGATAAAATTTGCATAGGCTGGTTTAAAAATGCTTACTAAAATTTAAAGACAAATACTATAATTCAAATACCAATATCTCACCATAGTGAGGTAGCCTTTGACCATGTGCTTCTGAGGTCCAGGAGTTGGTGGGCAAATACAAGGACCCTGCTACTGACCGTTGTTATGGTTCTTTATCTTTGAACTAGACTTGGACTGGACAGTCCTTGAAAGAAAGAACTGTCCCCTGGCAACTGGTCAAATAGAAGACTGTTCTCTCTAAAGTAAGGCATATCACCAAACCTATTGTAAGAATACAGAAAGTCTGGACGCAAATCCAAAGCTAAACAAGAACAGATGGCCCAGTGCTTTGTTTGGGGCGCAAGGCATTGTTCAACATGAACCCCGCCCCCCTGAAAATTACAGCTAAGATATGTAAAAATGAATAAGGAACTGAGAGTATGCACTCAGGTATGCTTTGGGCGGCCCGAAAACATACACCCACATCTCCACGAGAATATCCTCTTCGAAACAGCATAGAATTTATGTTTAATTTTATTTAAAATATTTATATCACGCTTCCCATTTTTTAAAATCCTGAAACGGTTTACAACAGATTCTAAAACACCAAAACATTATAGACGTAAATACAACAATGTTACAGATTACCAGGCTCTGTAAGAAAAAGCTTGAAACAATGGGGAGAGCAATCGTATGGCTTCTAGAAAGAGGAGCTACCTATATGCAGCCAGAGGCCTGTGTTGGCTGCGAATCTGTGCTGTGTCAGTTATATGATGCAGCCGCAGATTCGCAGCCACTGTGAGGCTTTACTGCGAAGCTGCGCAGAAAAATAGTCTGGAACTTACTCCGACTTTTTCGGTGGGAGCAAGGTCAGTTCAGCTCTTCCACTGTCTGACCCTACTCCATGGCCAATCCGAGGTGTGGTCCTGGTGGAAGGCGACTAGTGATTGGTCACCGGAAACCAAGAAGAGGTCTGGGGGCAGCCTTGGTATCCAGATGACCGCCGGAAACCCCACACTCCCTCCTTGGTGTCAAGATTACCCCAGAGTCTAAAGGGTAATAGGATAGTTCGGATACCTGGATCCAAGGTCAGAGACTGAGCTCTCCGCCACCTCCCCTCTCAGCCAGCATGAAGAGAACCGTGCCTCTCCACAAAGGTGACCTCAGAGGGAAGGTAAAGGCAGCATGTCAGTGGGCTGAGAGGGAAGGGGATGTCCCACGCTGTATCCACACACCTCCCCAGCCCCCTTCCCTTTTCCCCCACCCAATGCCTCAGCTAGATGGGCCAAAAAGCCCATCTAGCTAAATTGCAGAGCAGGAGTGCGTGGAGGCAAGGATAACCTCCACCATGCCTCCCACTCTGCACTGTATACTCATCAGCCTCTGAGGATCAAGGACGGATCACATAGAATTGCATTGTTTGTGAGTCAAGAGTTTGGAAAAGCCAAAGTAAAAAAGTGGGTTTTCAATCAACGCCAAAAGCACATGATCATCTGTGCCTGATATGTCACAGAGGGAATTGTGTCCAGCACAATATTTTGATTTGTCACAAGCTACTGTCAAGCATTTAGGGTGGCCCAAAGCTTCGGGGCCATTCGTCCCCGGGGTGGGGAGGGGGGAAAGTAAATTTTAAATTTAAAGGGCACAATATGCGGAACACCGCATATTCAGATTGGAGGTTGCCTGGTCCTCTGCTTGAAAAGTTATACGTATATATAAAAAAGAAACGGGGGGGGGGGGAAGGAAAGGAATGAAGCCATTCCCCCCCTTTTTTTTTCTAATTTAAAGACCACAATATACAGAGCTCCACATATTCAGAATGGAGGTTGCCCGGTCCTCCAAACATTTGTAAATGCAGAGTTCTGTATAATTAAATCATAAAATTAAAAAAGGGGGGGGGGTGGAATGGCACTGTTGCTCTCCTCTCCCCCCACCATTTTAATCTTTTTTTTCTTTTTTCTTTTTTACTGTTTTAGAGCTGCGGAGCCACCTCCGCTGCCAAAAATTTTGGGTAAATGTCCTACTTTTTTGGAGCAGATTTTCCAGGGTTTACCCCTGGATGGCTTCGTATTTGCGGCTTTGTCATCTGTCCGAAAATGGAAAGATGCACATTTACAGTGGTGTAAACAACCGTATGTACAAGCCCTGTGTCTTGTAAGCTGCTCCAGGAAACTTTTTGGCTGAGGAGCAGGATAAAAATACTTCAAATAAATAACTAAAATAAAAATAAACCATTGGGTCAGATGCAACTCTATGCCAGGAGATTATGACGGTAGTTGTTAAAACATCAACAGGTGTTAGTGCTGTTATAACAAAAGGAAGTTTACAAGATTAGCTTTAGAAGGGTTTGATATTTATGATTGTTTACACAGAAAAGGAACCATTTCACTCCATAGAAGCGGAAATATTGACTGAGTTCCTTAGACATGATAACCAACGGTGGTATAAATAGTCAACAGTTGGATATTTAACTCCCCATGAATTATTCTGTTTTGTGGAGGGAGTTTTTTAACAAATGGTTGGTTATTTGGCTGAAATAACCAACAGAAATAAACAACACTGTGCAGAGTTGGCCATTTGAACCACCACTGGTTATCATGTTGTGCGGATGGTACTGTTGATTATTTCCTCAGCCACCGTTGGTTATTTTGTGAGTCACAAATTCGCAAGGCAAGAGTGGTCAAAGTGGTGGCAGCTGTTCTAGTCCAGCCAGCAGGATAGATTTTCGGTAGCAATGGCTGATGGGATACTAGCAGGAGGACTGAGGCAGGGGAGAGAAGCCAGGGGATGAGTGAGTCAACTCAGTGTGGACTAATAGTCAACTTAATGTTGATCCTAATCCACACCATGGTTGATTATTATCATGTTGTGTGGGGACTCTAGATAAACAACTGTCAAGATATTACACCACTGTTGACTATCATGTTGTCTGAACGCAGCCGTTATGACATCGTGACAGTTAAACCTCAGCCATTTCAACAACTGGTGATGGAAAAAATATGAATTTGCAACGAGCTGGACTTTGCAACTTCTAGTATGTTCTTTCATATGCTGACCTAACGGTGCAATGCTATGCATGTTTAAAAGAATGAAGCCCTACAATTCCCAATATTCCCCATACTGGTAGTTGTAGGATGTTTTTCTGTTGTTCTCTCCCTGTCTCTTTAAAAAAACAACACAATTAATTGTTCTCTAAATAAAATACTTTACAATTATTTTAAAGTCAATCTTATGTTTACTGGACTATCAGTATCTAATAGCTGACCAATGCTACATACAACCTTCTATCTGCTACTCATTTGACTGGAGCCTGACAAGTTATAAGATGAAAACTGAAGGTGACAAAAATGAGGGCTGTGATATGCTGTGTTCATGACCTTGAATGGAAGCCTTAGCCTACACTTTCTGTTTATAAGCAGACTTTCTCACTAGCTTGGTCTTCATTGTACCCTTTGGCAATGTTGAGCTATGTATTTGTGTTTTAGCCCCTTTCTAAACTTGGGTTTAGTCAGAGGGCATGTCTAGACCATCCGATATCCCGGGATCACCCCAGGATCATCCCTGTGTGTCCACATGACGCACAGGGGATCCTGGGGGCAGGGAGGAATGATTCCTCCCTTTCCCTGGGATAGCTGGGATGGCTTTAATCCAGACTTTTCTTGTGGTCTCAGGATCGTTCTGAGACCATGGGATATGTGCGCAGCTGTCCCGGTTTCTTCCCAGCTCCTCATGAGTAAACACGTGGAGCCAGCAACCAGGCATGGGGCACAGAGCACTTCAGGAGCTCTGTGCCCATCTGGGGCGGGGTGGAGAGCGGGATCTTTGTTTAAAAAAAAAAAAAAAAAACTTATGGTAGTGATGGAGCACTCATGCGCTCATTTCCGATAAAAAAACCAACAACCCAAAATGGTGGGCGCGATGTCCTCTTCCTCCTTGGTCATCATGCGCCGCATGTAGACTGAGGGGGAGGATCTCACAATATGGTGAGATCCTCCCCTCCCTAGGTCTAGACATGCCCTAAGTATCTGCTGCAGTCACTCATACAAGGTTTCTCTGTTAGATCAAACCTGCAACAACAGATCTTTTTGACAGTATTTGCTCCTCTGGAATTTAACTCCCGATTTACAAGTTTTAAAAGGATCACTCTCCTGAGATTTCATTCCTTTCGCTTTGCCCTTGCTATTTCTCCAGCCCAACGTTCTCATGAAGATGTGCCCCGAGTCCGTGGCTGAGGCAGGACTGGCTAAAATTCCACACTCTATCCAGTAGCCCTTTCGTTTTGCTTCATTTTTGCAGTTATTATTAGAGCTCGTATAACAAGATCTCATATAACATACTTTCAAGTGTGTCTCTTAATTTTCTCTTTCAGTACCTTTATTAATAGCAGGCATAACTTTTCCATTACTTTCTTCCATAGTGGTGAATCAATGACATGTAGAATTATGGTTATATATATTTTTGTGAAATACATCCCCTTTGTACTTCATGTCCCCAAAGCGGCTTCAGCTGAAAGCTATTATTTCTCCTTTTTTCCACACCACCACTACATTTTGAGTTCATCTGTGCAATTGTCCCTTCTCATAGTTTTTTACAGACATGGCTATAAAAACTGCAGTCAAAGTTCTTTATCTCTTTTGCATTGTTCATTACTATTCCCTGGAATATTAATCAGTCAGCTGAAACTCAGAAACACAGCTCCATGAATTAGAGTAATTGGTGGAACAGAGAGTATGGCTAGAGCCTAGTGCATTGGACGAGGACTGGGAAGATCCAGGTTCAAATCCCCATTCACCCATGAAGCTCACTGGGTTCCCTTGGATCAGTCGCTGGCCCTTTCTACACCTAGGATATTTCCAGGGATCATCCCTGTGCGTCCAAATGACACACAGGGGATCTCGGGATCAGTGAGGGATGATCTCACTTATCCTGGTTTTACCTGCGGTTCCAGGATGACCCCGAGGACTGCAGGTGGAGTGAGCGCCCGTCCCGGCTTCTTCCCTCTTCCCTGCGAGTAGCTGGGGTTATCAGAGGGAAGGAGCTGGGATGGGGGAGAGTCCAGGGCCATCAGGGGTGGGGTGGAGAGTGGGATCAGGGTTTTTTCTTTTTTACCTTAAGTTTTGCTGGAGTGCAAGGGTGCTCCAGCAGCTTTTTTTTTTAAAAAAAATAGCCACCTCCACTCGCACGACGTCCCCCCTCCCATCCCAGACATCACGCTGGCCATTTGGACACGGGGGACGATCCCAGAAGAAGTTAAGTCCGGCATCATCCCCCCTCCCTCCCTCTACACCCATATGGCGTAGGAAGAGCCATTAACTCTCAGCCTAATCTACCATGCAGGATTGTTGTGACAATTAGGGATGTGCTCCGCTTCTAATCGGACCGGCGAATTAGAAGCGGAGCGGGGGGCTTCGCCTGCCCTTAAGGCAGAGGTGAAGAGGATTGGGGGGCCGGCGGAGCGTGGCGAAGAGGATCGAGGTGAAGGCGGATCCTTCGCCTCAATCCGGAGCTCCGCCGGAAAGGTAAGTGGGGTTTACCGGGCCCTGCCGCTGTTGCCCATGCGGCGACAGTGGCAGGGCCCAGTAAAAACCCCCTCCTCTCCCTTACCTGCGTCCATCCACGGTCCATTGGCTTCTTCAATTGAGCCCGCGGTTCAACCAGGAAGTCTAGGCCGCGGCCCAGACTTCCTGGTTGAACCGCGGGCTCAATTGAAGAAGCCGACGGACCACGGACGGAGGCATGTAAGGCCCCCCTCCCCCTTGGTCCCTTACCGGGCTCTGCCACTGTCGAGGGCCCGGTCACCCCCCCCCCCCGCCCTCCTCTCCTGGCCTTACCTGGTGCCACTCCCCACCACTGCGGAGCTCCGATTCGGAGCCGGAGCTCCGCAGCGAAGAGGAGCGGAGTATGGGCGAGGCGGCGTGCAGCGGAGCGGGCCGATCCGAAATTTTCGGATCGGCCCGCGGGGCGGAGCGGGGGGTCCGTGCACACCCCTAGTGACAATACTGTAAAAAAGGAGTGGAAAGATACGCCTCCTTGAGTTCCTTGCCTAGGAAAGGCAGGATAGAAATGAAATAAATAAGTGAATATGAAGTGGGGAACTCTGCAGCCCTGATCCATGTCCGCCTACCCACAGCAGCAGGGATTGTGCATGCATCGATCAGATAAACAGTAATAAGACAAGTAGTGCTGATCAGCTGCTTGCCAGAAGGAGAGAACAGCGGCGAATAATTCCAACCTCCTCTTAAAGGGCTTGCAATTGATTTTTTTGTTTTGTTTTTCTGATTTTGCATTCAGTTCTGGCAGTTGGATCCATGAAGAAGAACCATGCATGCAGGACACCATTCGTGTCATCCACCTAAGAATGCATATGTGCACCCATCTTCCGACAGCATATTCCCATAACTGGATCAGGGCATGTGTGGTTTTGGTTGTTATGTGTTCCTAACATCATACAATCTCTTTGGGGTTTTGCAAAATGATTGAACTTGCTGAACGGGAAGACAGCTGAGGATCCTAACAAGATCAGCTTAGCAGGTTACTTGTCGCGCTCTCATACAGGGACTCACTCGACCCATTTGAACCTATAACTGGGAGCTTTCATAGGCAAGGCCCCTGCAGTGAGTCACTGCATTACGAATGTGTTCTGAGCAGTCAGCTTGACCCGGGTTGCTGCAGTGCCACATAAAAGCAACTGGTAATGACAGTGGTTAGAGTCAAAGGCAAGAATCCAGTAAACCTTCGTAATCAATTTATTTCTTCCCATTCCCTAATGAGATGTGAATTCCCTTTGTCATGGGGCATCCTTTCTTCATTTTTGCTCAAACTTTAGAAAGCAGCTGGAGAAAATCTGCAGTCATATCCTCAGCTCTTGGAACAATCAGCTCAGTGCTTCATTTCCGAAAAATGGTAGAACTACACCACAGACCTTCTTAGAATATACACTCTGTCCTACGTCTACTTTATGAAACACTAGTCATTCAGTGATGAGGGAAATTCATGTGCTGCATATTCCCCCAAGTACTCCCTTCTTTGCTGAGAATAAAGCTGCCAGTATCATACTGCCTTTAGATAAATCTATGGTATGATCACACCAGGGCCGTTTCTACACCAGCCTGAAAATCCGGGCTGGTCACATCCAAGTCCCTGTGCATCCAAATGACACACAGGGAGCTTCATCCCATATACCTGTTTCCCTCGAATTATCCCCTACAGCGCTAAGCTGTCACCATTGCTGTTGTTGCTACCAGGCGGCTAGATCCTTTGCATACCAGGAAATGGGTTTAAGGGGAGGAAATGTAAAAAAAAAACATAAAAAATCAACGGATGACCCAATCTGATTCAAATTTGGCATGCTTAAAGCTCTCCTTAATATCTATTACTGTGCCAATTTTGATGTCTTTATCTTTAAAGCTTACACAGACATAAGCATTTGTTTAATTTTTCTTTAAATCCTGCTCCTGTGCCCCAGTGGCCGCTCGGAAAACAACAAATGATACGCTCGAAAACTAGTAGCAAAATATTGCACTTCTTTTGGTTGAGAATCACAATTAAAGCAGGATGCATGGGAGTACTTCACAATAAAAGCAGATTATAAGCTGGAAAACTTTGGAGTCCTTTGCATGCAATTCACAGTGATTGCAGAGTATAACGCTGGTGTGATAAAGCTCAAGGACTCCCGGGGGCAAGGGGGGATGAGCATGCATTTTCCCAGGGATAAATAATCCCTGAGGAAACCCAATTCCTCCCACAGTCTCCAGAGACTGCGGGATGTGTCGCTACCCGCCCCAGCTTCTTCCCTCCTCCCCGCAAGTAGTGGGGATCAGCAGAGGGAAGGACCCGGACCAGGAGGAATCAGGGGGAGCGGGGGGGCTTTCCCCCCGCTTGCCTTTGCTAGAGCACAAGCATGCTCCAGCTCCTTGCCCCTTTAAAAAAATGGCCGCCGTGACTTGCCCAACATCCCTCATCCCATCCCAGATGTCGCACTTGCCTAATAATAATAATAATAATAATAATAATAATAATAATAATAATAATAATAATATATTTGTTACCCGCCTCTCCCTCTGGATCGAGGCGGGGTACAACACAAATAAAAACACCATAAAATACATACAACTTTTCAAACGTTTAAAACCAGTGCATCATTAAAAGCAGCACAGTATTAAAAGGCATCTTAAAATTCAACTGGGTAGGCCTGCCAGAAGAGATCAGTCTTTATTGCTTTTTTATATTCAGAAAGACTATTGAGCTGGTGGATCTCTCCCGGCAGGCCATTCCACAGTCTGGGAGCAGCGGAAGAGAAGGTCCTCTGGGTAACAGTTGTTAATCTAGTTATTGCTGGCTGAAGTAAATTCTTCCAAGAGGACCTGAGTGTGTGGGGCAGATGGTAAGGGAGAAGGCAATCCCGCAGGTAACCTGGACCCAAACCATGTAGGGCTTTAAAGGTGATAACCAACACTTTATACTTTGCCTGAAAACTAAGAAGAGATTTTAAACACAGGGGACGGTCCAAGTAGAAGGTAATTCCAGGATCGCCCCCCCCCCCACATCAGTATGGTATAGAAAGGGCCTTGGAATACTGTGTAGATTCTGGTCATCCCACCTAAAAAAAGATACTGCAGAGCTGGAAAAAGTGCAGAAAAGGGCAAATAAAATGTTCATGGAGCTGGAGCATCTTCCATATGAGGGAAGATTACAATAGCTAGGATTGTTTAGCTTGGAAAAGAGGAAGCTAAGGGAAGACATGATAGAGGTGTACAAAATCATGCATGGAGCGGAGAATGTGGATAGGGAGACATTTTTCTCCCCTTCCCATAATACTAGAACCCGGGGTCATCCCATGAAGATGATTGGTGGGAGATTCAGAACAGATAAAAGGAAGTAATTCTTCACATACAGTAGCACATAGTTAAACTATGGAATTCACTACCACAAGATGGGGCGATGGCCACCAATTCGGATGGCTTTAAAAGGGGGTTGGATAAATTCCTGGAGAAGGCTATCAATGGCTACTAGTCCTGATGGCTATATGCTACTTCCAGTGTCAGAGGCAATGCACCTATGTACACCAGTTGCTGGTGAAATGACAAGAGCAGAATGGTATTACTCTACCTATGTCCTACTTGTGGGTTTTGCACAGACAGCTGGTTATATGAACAGAGTGCTGGATGAGATGGACCCATGGTTGTTCTTATACTCTTCGATTGCTTCAAATCTGCTTTTTGTAGTAGGATTTAATGCATACATTTAATAAATGGATAAATAAATAAATAATACCTCTCAAGATTGTTATGAGGAAAAAATGAGTGGGAGAAGAGAGGCATTTTTGCTGCCTGAATTCATGCAGGAGGGATAAGATGCAAATGGAAGAAATAAATAGCTGCCTCGTAACAATATGTTAGTTGGAACAGCAGAAGAATTTCTACAGTCTCTTGTTGTGCAAAAGGTTAGATCAGGTGATCAATGTAATCCCTTTAGGCCTTAAAATTTCTGAATTTATGAATCACTGCAGAACAAATACTGTTCCCTTCCCCCCTTCCCACCCCCATTCAAGATTCAGTTTAACCAAAAGCATGGCTGACCTGTTTATACGCTATGTCAGAAGAAGTACTTCTCTAGGTTGATTAACCACGCTAATGCATTGTTATGTCACTAGGCAGAATATGAAGATGGTGCATTTACAGAGAGTGCTGAATAGAGATGTAGGTCAAGGCACTTAAAGTGTTGAAGCAACCGCTGAACCAGTACTGAGACACAGAAATTATTTAGCATTTTCTGCCAGGATTGTATTAAGCTACCTAAAGGGCTGGCATTATTTTTCAGAGGGATGGAATATAACAATCCCCCACGAATGTTAAAGTTAAGGCAACTTGTTTTACTACTAAGTATATGCTTTGGGTGTTTTGTTTCTGGACACCCAGCTGCAAACCGTTAATCTGTGCTGGTTTTGTTTTCACAACTACTTTTTCTTGGGCATGATAATTCAGTGAGGCTCTAAATCTGGATTTCTATTCTTCCCTCATTCCATTCGATGTCAGTCTGTCATCATGACTACTGATCTAGCATAAGTGACAAGGAATTCCCTAGTGTCTCGAGGCAGTCATTAAGTGCAGGAGGAGAAGGTTTTGAAACCTGACAATGTTTTCACAGTGTGTGAGAGCTACCATTTCGTTCCCATCTCCAGCGCCAGCACATATTTATTTACTTATCTATTTGAGCCTAGATCTAACTTCTAATCCCAGGGGCTGAGACTGGGAAACAGTATGCTGAAAAAACGAACATAGTATATAATAAATTCAAAGATTCCCTCCCTCACAATTTGTTTAAACTAAAACTAAGTGCCTTGCATTGTTTCCTAAATATGTGCATGCTAGGACTTTGGCAACCTTCTAGGGAAGGAAGCTCCTTAAACAAGAAACCTCTCTTGCATGCCCTCTTAAATTTTAACTTGGTGCATGGATTATTTTATTCTATTTTATTTCCTAACATGTCTCTGCTTCCCTTATGCCTCATTGGACCCTGGAAAGCTAACACCTCAATTTTCAAACAATATAAAATACTACAACAAGCAACTAAAATACTGTGCACAAGGTACTTCAAACTGATTTAGCACAAAACATCAAGATAAAAAGAAGGGATGGGTATATGCACCAGTCTCAGTTAATAATTTTTACATCCCTATTCTGGACCAACTGCAGTTTACAAACTGTTGTTAGAGACAGCCCCAACTACAACACAAGGCAATAGGCTCAATGGTAGGTTGATGGTATGGGCACTTGGGACTAAGCTATCTACATCTTGGAAGGATTAGAGGTGGCATACCAGCCAACGCTGATAAAAGGGTTCTACAGGGCATAGCGGTCACTTGAGCCTCTCGTGACAGTGCTAGATCAACAAGCATCCCCAGATGATGAACCTGATCCTTTATGGAGAGCATGATCCTGTAGAACACCATTTGGCAGGGTGCGTGCCGTGAACCTTTGGCCAACAATTCACTCTCATTCAGTCCATTACCAAACCCAAGCTCTAATTGAGGACAGACACACACACCCTCTACACAGAAGGGAACCTGCAACAAAGTGTTGCAGTCTTCCAGCCAGGGTTCCAGCTAGCCTGACTGCCATGCCCTATTCCAAAATGCTCCATTCCATTTCCCCCAATTTTGTTTCCCCCCCCCTCAGTGTTGGTTCAGTGTTCTATGACCACTGAGCATGCTCAATCCTCATAGAGCTATTTATGGGGTCCCACTTCTTGTTGTTGTTGTTTTGTACTTCTGCAAACTTTGGGGTTCCCCCGAGCCTGCTGGTAACCTCCTTTTGTGCATGAGTGGTGCTCTTTTGGCTGCATCAGGATCCACACTCAAATAATAGGTTCGCTGTTAGGATGGGTGGATGGATGGATGGATGGATATCAGTGAAGATTGGGGCCCTTTGGACTTGGTAAAAGCATCCCTTCCTCAATGTGATTGTGATATCTTCTTCCAACATGAGCTACTATCTGTGAAACTTACACGATGTGCAATGGAAAAGAACAGTTCTAGTCATAGGTCTAGTTACCAGCATGCTAAAGATAGTTTCTTTAACTCCCATTATTTTTAAAGGGAACTAAATGAGTGCCAAAAGAAGAGAACAGAATTTAGCTATTCAGTTATAAACAGAAAAAGCCAATTCAATCTGCCTAACATTTTTCATTCTGTTACAAGCAACAAGGAAGGCTTGTAGCAAGAAACTGGGGTTCTCCTATATTAGTGTACCTGGGAATGTAGTGATTGTGCATTAGCTTTTGTCTTTTTCCTCTAAACTATGGCATGTATTGCAATATGTTTTGTGAAATTACTTGTTACAAAAATGCAATTCAGTGGACTGTTGGACCTGTCAAAAGTGGTTGTGTCTTACCTTCTGGAAATCCTAAAAGTGCTACAAAAGCTTATGTGTTCTCGGTTACACACGCTGATGCTATGAAGGTATTACGTTGTTTTGTATCTTTCTCCGGAGTCAACAATCACTATGAGACGGTCCAATACCTTGACTACTAACAACGAGTGATGAGCAAGTTCTCTCCGGCTCAGCTTATAATTACTTTGTGTTTTCCAAACTTTCTCAAAGAACCTGGGGCCAGAAGGCACTGGAAAACAAACACACATGCACCTTTGCAGCCAAAGTCACTCAGAACAAGGTTTTAAGGGTGAGGCCTATAGAGCTTCTCCTGTCCCAGGCTAGCCTGAGCCACTGCAGGATCTCACTTCTTCACGGGGGTCACATTTAGTGGTGGTGCCCTAAATTGGCTGCAACAGACTGAATGAAGTGACTAACCAAGAAGCAAAGTAATGAAATAGGTAAAGGTCAAAGCACAGGCAAGCAGTCAGGAGGGGTCAGGCTAAGGCAGGAGTGGTAAAGGTTGAGGTCAAAACACAGTTAGGCAATCAGATACATTCCACAGTCAAAAAGCAGAATCAAGAAGGAGTTGAAAGGTCAGGGGCACGAGCATCAATTGCAGAACAAGGTCTGGGAGGCAAAGCAGAAGACACAGGAGCCTAGGGTGACCATATTTGGGAAACCAAAAAAGAGGACACCTAGTGTGTGTATGGGGAAGCAGCTTTCTGAGTCCTGCAGAAAGTACGTCATTCCCCCGCCACCTTAAAGAACCCGATTGGAGTGGAGGAGGGGAAAGGATTTCATTCTGCACCACCACCATCCACTCCAATTGGGGCCTTTTCTATAATGTCCATGAATGACCCACTTTCCCCTTTAAGACCTCAATTGGAGCTCGGGGTGGGGGAATGATGTGCCTCAAGAAAGCATGTCACTCCCTCCTGCCATGCTAATGGCAGCCTTAAAGAGGAAGGTGTGTCATTCCAGGACATTATTGAAAATTATAGAAAATCCCCCCTGACACCATGGAAAGAACAAAAACCAGGACAAATCCGGGGAAATCCTGACAGTTGGTCACCCTACAGGAGCCAGAAGAATGGCACTCTCTGTGACTGGGGGGTGGGGGGGTGGGGGGGTCACTCAGCCTCTATTTCTGAAGCAGAGCTCCCTTCTTTCTGTGGGGATGGACCTGTAGCCCTCTCCCATGAAGGCCCAGGCTGCCCCAAGTCTTTGGGCGGGACCAAAGTCCCATTATTGTTGTATACAAATGACCCTGTTCTAATGTTATTGTCTAAAATAGGCCTTAAATGCTTACTTCGTGTTTTAATGACTTAATGTAAGGACAATCTGCTGACAGTCAATTTTAGTAAAACAAAAATTATATTTTCTAGGCATAGAGCAACAAAGAAGTGGTTAATAGAGAGACAGCACATAGAGCAAGTCAAGAAGTTTAGCTATCGGGGTATTATGTTTTTTTCTACACTCTCCCGGGCTACCCACAGGCAGTCTGCAGTCCAGGCTGCCCAAAATATTAGTAAGGCAGTACTTTGATTATTTTTATACTTAGGGGGCACAATTTATTCCTGCTGCCTTAATATTTTATTTATTTTATTTATTACATTTTTATACCGCCCAATAGCCGAAGCTCTCTAGTATTTAAGGCTAAAGTATTTAAGGCTAAAGTTCTGGCCAAGTTGTTGTATGCTATTCCAATATGGATTTGGGGATTTAATCCAACTGTTGAGAGTGTTCTTTCAAACTTCTTGTACTCACTTTATGGAATGCCAAGGTGTGTGCCATCTGCCGGACTACGCCTGGAGGCTGGCCTTTCATCTATAAAAGGCAGGGCTTGGTTCCTTGCCTTTTGATACTGGCTAAAGATTATATAAGCTGATCCATCCCAAAGCTATCTTTATCTTTTGTAAAGGGATGCTTTTACCAGTTCATGGTCCAAAGGTTTTACTGTCAAACTGCATTTATTAGGTCTATCTATGGATTTTCACTATACACGAGATTAACCTGTGGCGAAACCTATTGTAGAACAACAGATTAAGGACATTGATTTTCAATATGCTATGTCAAATGCCCGTAGGTCCTGCTCTCCAATACACCTTGGTCTAATTTTTGAATTTCCTAGATGTGCCAGATACCTATCCCCAAGTACCATGATGTTTTTTCTAGAGCTAGATGTAACTGCCTACTTTCTGCAATATTGGATGGGCACTATCAGGGCATCCCATATGAGGATTGCTTGTGTTCCTGTGGTGGCAAAACAGGTGAATCATTAGGGCATGTCTTTTTCGAATGTAGCCTCCACAGGGAGGAGGAAAAAAGACTTCTTGGCCTTTTTATGAGAAAATGTCCTGAAAGGTCATCCGAACAGTATTCAGAATACTTCCTGGCAGGTACAAACAAGTCAACAACAGAGTCAGTGGCTAAGTTCCTTTTCTCCATACAAAGGTCCCGTAAAATGATTTCCTCATCCTAATTGTAACTTCTATTCTATGTAACTGTTTTTAATCTTTTGTATCAGGTGTTTTAACTATGCTTATATATTTTAAATATGTGTATGTTTTAATAACTTTTTTAGCCTGTTGTATAATGAATTAATGATTGTGTTTCTATGGTAGCAGTTATGACTACTATTGTTTCTAATGGGTCTGTGACTGCATAATAAAATGTTTGCTTTTTGTTCTCCAGATGTTTTGGACTTCGACTCCCAGAGATCCCTACCACCTTGGCCAATTGACAGGAATGCTGGGAGTTGAAGTTCAAAAGTCTGGAGATCTATTTTCTATCCACCCATGATGTAGTAGAGCCAGAGTTCACAGGGACACAGCACTGACACTTACTAGTAGGGATCCTGATGCCATCTGCCACTCCATGATAAAACCTTTGCAACTTTAAAACAAAATCAAACCAGAGTAAGAACCTACAGCATGGAAAGATCTAAAAGCACTGTAACACATTTAAAAACAAAACTGAAGGACATTAACATCAAATCAGACTTTTCCTTCCCTCCTTCTCTCCATCCCAGGCCCACCCACTTTTTGTAACAACTTGCCCGACAAAGAAACCTGGAGATCTTGAAAGATTGCACATTTTTGTGGCCTTCCAGTTGGTCTAATAAAGGCTTTACACTAATATGGATTTGGTTGTTTTCCTTACAGCCAACACAGCTACCTTTGCTTTCAATTGACTGTGTTCAAATGACACAATAGTGGGTTAATAGTCAACTCCATGGTTGATTGAGGATGTACTCCCCACATGACATGATTATAATCAACCATGGTGTGGATTAAGGCCAACTTCAAGTTGAATATTAGTCAATGGTGTGTTTGATTGACACATCCCCTGCCCTCTCTTTCCCTCCCCAGTCTTCCTGCTGATATCCCATCAGCCATTGTGAGTTCTGCTGATTGGACTAGAGCGGCAGCTGCCACTTGGTCACTCTGGCAAGGGGACTCTGTAGTCTCCAAAAATAACTGTCTGTGTGTAACGAAATAGTCAACGCTGCCCGACAGACAACACAATAACCAACAGTTGTTCAAATAATCAACTCTGCACAGCATTGGATATTTGCATTGGTTATTTTGGCCAAATAACCAAATGTGGTGTGAAAAAGTCCCGACAGACAACACCCTAACCAACGGTTGACAATTTAACTCACTGTTGGTTATTGTGTCTTCCGAGACATGAGAGCTTTAACTCTTTAATAACAGCAAAACCTTTGGAATGTCCTGAGAACAGTGTTGTAATCAATTTTGTTTTCTTTTTTCTTTTACAAAAGGAGCCTTTGCTAAAGTCTGTGAATGGCTTGACAATTAATTCAGACATGTAATGCCAAATAATAATAAATAATGTAAAAGTAGTTTGAAAAGTTGTTTCAGAAAAATCAATCCTGCTCAAATGAATTATTTCCTGCTGGAAATCCAACAACAAGAAATCAGTTTCTTAATAGTCCCTAATACACTGCTATGAACATTTTAAAAAAAAACCAGCTGAGAAAACATAACATAAATATTTCATTAACAAACAGTACTTAGATGGGTGTGCATTAAAGGAGACATTCCTTGGCAATGGCAAAAATGTATAGTATTTTATGTAATAGTAATTAATTATGTCAACATTGTTCACAAGTGGGTGGGGAAAGGTTGATTCAGGTTTAAGAGGATCTCAAGTTCATTTACAATGCCCTTAAAAAGAATTGCAGGCTTTAAATATGATTTGACATGCTTTAAGTTAAAACACTTTATGGCCTTACTCAACTATTTGTTAGTCATTATCATCTCGTACATGGTATATGACTGGTGTTGATTATTCATGTCAGGGTTGTATATCTGATCAAACACCAGAGTACATAGTAGCAGCAGCTGGATCTACTGCAGCAGGTGGAGTAGCATCACATGCATTTAGTATTTTCATATGGATTAATTCAGGTTATGTCAGACTTTCAGACTCCGACCCCAACCCATGGAGGAGTGACTTCCAATACATTCAAGGTCCTTGAAAACTTCATGAGTTCCATGGAGCTGTCAGACCATGTCATTTCCAATGCTGCTCCATCAGTGGCACTGGAAGATTCCACACCGAGCATTGACTACCTGGGCCTTCTTCCTGTTCCAGATACACACATCCTAGAAGGATCAGTTCTGAGGCCTTAGGAGCAGAGATGGCAACGAGTGATGCAAGAGATCCAGAACCACCAATAAGTTATCTGTTTGGTAGACAACACCTCCTCTCTCAGTGTGCAACATGGCAGGAGGAGAAGCCAGTACCTGTACATGGTCCAGATGGAGCTGTGAACCAGGGAGGAATGGAGTAACTAGTTTTTATGTAAGGTCTCTGTCTTTGTATGATTGGCACTAGAGCAGGAGCTCCTGTAGGCATTTTGTGGAGGCTCCAGAATCGAATCTCAGCACCAGGTGGAGTTCACAACCCAGCCAGGGTTTCAAGGTTTATGTGCCCTCCCACCTCCTGGGATTATGGGAACAGACCGATTAAAAATCAAGAAGAAACTAACATTTCATTAGAATAATATCATGACTTTGCTGCCTCGAATTCCTTGGAGGAAACCTGGCTTTTCCTCTCCCTATCCCCATTGTTACCATCTCAATAGCCCTATGAGGTAGGTTAGGTTGAGAGATAATTGAGTTCGCACATGGCAATAATCCAGAGTAGGGGTGTGCACGGACCCCCCGCTCTGCTTCACTTGCAGATCCGCCATTTTCCGGATCGGGCCGCTCCGCCCCGCCCCCGCTCCGCCCACTTCCGCTCCGCTCCGCCCGGAGCTCCGGATCCGGAGCTCCGTTTCCCCCCCCCCCATAGGCTTGCATTGAAAGCTAAAAAATTATACAACTTTTTTTCTGTTCAAGTTAGAAACCTCATGTTTGGCACCATGACACCTCATGGGGATATACACACGCACGCCAAGTTTCAAAGCAATCCCATCATCCCCTGATTTTTGGCGAGTTTTTGAAAATCGGGCACCCCACACACAACATCCCTGCGAGGTGGGCAGGGGAGGAGGGAGGGAAGGCAGGCAGGCATGCAGCTGGCATTTCTGGGGGCATAAAGAAGTGAGCCAAGGATAAGCCAGTAATGCATATAAAATGGAATAAATCAATCAATAAACAAAGGAGGGGTGGAATTAAAAGCAGCAGTGTTGCTGAATAAACAGCAAGAAGAATTTTTTTAAAAAGGCTATATCTGTCTTTTACCAGCAATAGGGGGACGTGCCCGGGGGAGGGGGAAGTAGCTGCCAGTTCAAGACACTGACAGCCACCAACAGCTCTGAGAAGAAGTAAAACGCTCACTTCGACTCATAACAGGCATTGCTCCACCACTGAAAAGTGACCATTCACTTCAACTCATGATAGGCATTGCTCCACCGTTTTACTCTCTTTGGAAGGCTCTAATGGCCTTCCAGTGCAGGAGAGAGTGGGGGCACGTCCACGATGAGATGCCCTAGGGGAGCTCATCCCCTTGCACCACATCGATTCAGTTGTTCACCAAGGTTAGGGTGGGGAGCAGTGCTGTGTTTCTATCTCTTATTCTTGGCTTAGTATATGATTTCAGGTTGTGTCTGTGCATTTGGTGGGGCTACTGTGTTAAAAAACACGGGGAAAAGCCCGTTCAGATGAAGAAAGAGAAGTTTCCCAGAATCCCAAGTTACCTGTTTTGCCTATGCCCTCCTCCAACTTTGGGATCATCATGACCGGGAGCTGACTCTGCCCCTCAGCCCTTTGAAAAAGGTATTTTTCCCGCCGATTTTTTAAAAACTTCTAGCCCGCGACCCGTACGATGCAGAAAGTTGAGAGTGGTCTCAAAATGACCCCCATCCACGACTCTCTGTGCACAAGAATTTTCAGAATGATAGCTTAAACCCCCCCCCCCAGTTATCCCTGATTCTTTCCCTCAATGCAATCCTATGGGCGAAAAGCCAAAAACGCAGTTTGAGCCGCGCGGTTGACCCGATTTTCACAAAAATATAGCCCGCGACCCGTACGATGCAGAAAGTTGAGAGTGGTCTCAAAATGACCCCCATCCACGACTCTCTGTGCACAAGAATTTTCAGAATGATAGCTTAAACCCCCCCCAGTTATCCCCGATTCTTTCCCTCAATGCAATCCTATGGGCGAAAAGCCGAAAACGCCGTTTGAGCCGCGCGGTTGACCCGATTTTCACAAAAATATAGCACGCGACCCAGACAACGCAGAGAGGTGAGAGTGGTCTCAAAATGACCCCCATCCACGACTCTCTGTGCACAAGAATTTTCAGAATGATAGCTTCAAAAACAACGTAGTTATGCGCGATTATTTGCCGCAATGCAATCCTATGGCGAAATGTTTTCAAGATGGCGACCGGAGCGCTCCGCCTGAACTCGGAGCTCCGAAAAATGGTCGCTTCTCTTCGCCTTGCTTCTAGGGGGTCCGCGGTCCGCTCCTACTCCGCCTCTGGGTAAGGCGGAGCAGGCCAATCCGCTACTGCTTCTACGCTCCTAATCGGAGCGGAGCACATCCCTAATCCAGAGTACAGATTGATTATGGTTAGTTTTTGAATCATGGGTTGTTGTTGAATCGGGCTTGTCATTACCTGTGCTATAGTTTAACTATGGGTTGTTAACCACAAACAACCCAGAGTTCACAACCCAACAGCAAAGCATGAGTTCTTTTTCTGGATTGAACTTTCCAATTTGATGTCATTTGCACTAGGTAAAAATCAGTGGAACACAGCTTTACTTTGAGGCAACATTACTGAGCACTTAGCACTTCAAATACTGTAAATGCTACAAGCATGATATAAATAATAAAATAAAGCCATAAGCTGTAAGAGGTCAGTTGGATACCATTTTTGTTTACAATGACCCTGTTTAGATGACACGCTAAGCCATGGTGGTTAAGCATTTTGAGCTAAACATGGCTTTGCCTGTTGTATGAACCATGACTTAGCATGTTGTGTAAACAATTCCTAACCATGGTGGCTACATAACCACGGTTTAAACATGCTCATTAACTATTTCCTGTAAAAGGGTTAGCAGACTAACTGTAGCTTAGCGCGTCATCTGAACAGGCCCATGTTTTCTTTACCGCCCAGAGAGCTCCAGCTATTGGGTGGTATAGAAATGTAATAAATAAATAAATAAATAAATAAAATTTACTATTGTTAAAGATAAAAAGAATTGATATTATAAAATAAACAATGCTTATCAAAAGATAAGAACTGCTACAAATTATATAAGTGAAACCTGTGATAGTTCTGCTGTGTTGAATAGTGCACTGTGACCACTCAGAATGTGGCTTTTCAAATTTTGGCTTGTGTAAACTGTAGCACAGTGGCTGAGAGATCAAAGTTTTGAGCAATGTCGTCTGGATTGACATCACACCTGCACCAGGCCCCCAAAATCCTCTAAGTGGGGAGGAGAATACCAACTGGACTCCTCACTCAGGACACTATTTATCCTAGGGATGGGTGCACATCCTGTGAGCTTCCTGGTTAAGTAGAAATGTGAATCTTGGTTGCCCCGATCTTGACTAACTCTGCACCCCTAAACCACACTGGCTTTCTCTAGCAGCCACTTGACATGCTACAATCTTACTGGATGGAAAGACAATTCTATTAGGGCATAACACCTGTGTTTTGGGTAAGGTACTCATGTGCCCAGGTGCAATGGAATCGCTTTTTTTTGTAGGGAGGAGATGCAAGGCTGCTAATTGGAGAGGGAGAGAGCGTCACTTGTTCCTCGGTAGACCACATATCATTGTTCCTGGGTACACCACATAGGGTTATTCCTCAGGAAGAATCTCTGACTCTCCCCTCTGACAGCCAAACTCCACGTTATGTGAAAAGCATTTTTAACTAAAGCACGCACCTCTCTCAAGGCCCCGATCTAGATCTAAGCCTGGCTGCACGCTAGTTAAAAATGCTTTTTACCGTGATATGTATTTTGGCCCTGAGCATCTATTGTTATAAAACTAGGGAGTCTGTTTACTGAGTATGCATAGTAACAAAGGACGAAGTCTCTACCATAAAATTTTAAAAAGCTGCCTCTGACCCACAATGATAATGTTGCTATATTTATTGTTACATTAGTTAGCGAAACACTACAATAGATGTTCATAAAAGAGACTTTTTATTTTTCTTCACTTTTTTTTTTTGCAATTCAAAGAGCAATCCTAATTCTCGGATCTGCTGGCTGGTGGGGTTTTTTTTTAGGATGGGTCAGAAATGCCCCTCCATTGACAGGGATGCATATTTGTACAGCAGCTCTGGTACAACTGCAGAAAGCTCTACAGGCATAGATTTACCACCAGCAGTGTTTTGGCTGGTTGTAGGCCCAGAAACATGGCATTTCGGATTGGCTCAGTAACTGGAGGAAAGATAGAAAAGAACCAGAAGATGAACTCCTCCTCCTCTTCCCTGAGATAAATCCCACCCTCACGCCCTGGCCAAAAATGGAATTATTTGGCATTGAAGCCTCTTGCTAGAAAGGCAGTTAGCAGAGAAAAAACAAAAAGGAAAACCAGAATGAGCATTTACCCATCCCACATGCACACAGGCTATCTTAGAATAACAAAAAGGAGACAATGCCTTTCTTTAGTGAAGAAAGAAAGACAGTTTATTCACAAGTATAATTGCACATAAAAAGGCAGGCGCACCATAGGGTTTCAAGAGAGTTTGTTCAGTCCATTTCTTTGTTCTATAAAAGTGGCAGGAGCAAGAGAGCACACCACGTGCTCTCAGCATGCCATGGAGGAGGCAGGAAGAAAAGGGGAAGAGCAAGAAATTGTAGGCTATAGAGATCCTAAGGCTAGCTATGCCCCAAATCCCCACACATTAACGAGTTAACTGCACCACTGCTCTCTTCCTGTAACTTGCAGATGAGGTTGCAATATTCCCAACAACCAGCGCAAAGTGGTAGCCTTTGGAAGTGTCAGATTTTTGCCACTTCATCTGCACCCCCACACCTACCACACACACACACTTAGAATTGCTCACCCCATCTTAAATACATCTGGGGTGACGCATTTAAACCTTGCCAAAAAAAAAAAAAAAATAGCCATTGAACTTTCTTTCTTCTCTCCTTTGTATTGAATCGGAACTTGCGTTCCTGATGAGAAGAGAGAATGAAAATAAGCAAGACAATAGCCTCAGTACGGTGTACCAGTGTTTCCTAAATGTTCAGAATTCGGTGCAGTGTTGTTTTGCATATCATTCAAGAAGATGTATGTATGTATCTATGTATGAATGAATGTATTTTCCTTGATCATCTCCCAATACAATGGACAGGCATCCTCATTTATTTATTTGAAATCACAGAACAGCTTACAATATGAATAAAACAACAGCTTTATTACATGAAGCAGTTTTGGAGGATGGAATGCCAAATAATCACAACCATGAGTGTGATTGGGACTCCAATAAAGGCTGCAGCAAGTGGACAACTGTCACCTTGTTATATATGCATCATGTGATGTCAATTATGCCATTTTGCTGCATTGTGCTTTAAAATTACAACTCAATTTTACTTGTAAATCATAGCAGCAGCAACAAAAAGTTAGAAGACATAAGCCCCGAAGCCCCAAATTTTAAAATCTCATTATTCAACAACCAGTCATGCTTCTGGGGTGTTTTGAGTCATACTTAATTCTTGCTTCAATAATACTGTTTGCACATCCAAACCCTAGTAGGAGAGACTATTCTAAATATAAAATTATAATACATAAAAGGATTCTTAAATCCCCTCTTAAACAGAGACACCTATTTAAGGGTGCAATCCCAAGCCAAACCCCACCCCCCTCTCAAGATTTTATTGTTTATAGCCAAAGGCCACCACAATACAAACACAAAGCACACAAGTATAAAACAGAGAAACATTTGATACAATAAAACAAGAATACAACAAAATGATCAGGATTTAGAACATTCCTTCTGGATGTTCTAGGATTTGGCAGTGATATGGTTTAGAAAGGGTGCTCTTATTTTTCTTGCAGCTAGCGCAAATAAAGCTATCCTATACAACAGCTGATGAATTTGTCCACATCAGCCAACAGCCATCTAATTTTAAAATCGACTGATTGGCCTTCTAAGGTGGTCTGGGAAAGGGAGAATAAATTTAGCCCTGGGTGAAAATCCCATGCATGTTTAGGCAGAAAAAAGACCCACAACTCCCAGTATTTTCCAGTTAGCCTAGCTGGGGAATACTGGGAATTGTAAGCCTTTTTTCTGTCTAAAACATGCATAGGATTGTGCCCTAAATGTTTTTCAGAACATTATGTCTACCAAGACCGCCACAGAATACCATTAAATCTCACAGTTCTATAGTGACCCTTAGTGGTCAAAAGTTTGATCAGAAATCTCTGTTCATAAGGAGCAAATAAATTTGCTTTCCACATGATGAGTCATTTTAAAATCTTATATATATAATTCAAAGTCAGGAGTTAGTTGGCATCCCTTTTTGACTGCCTTCCCATTGACCAATTCTCATGTAATATACTTCATTGGTAAAGTCTTGACTCACAGATTCCATGAATAACAACGGTTTTCACTATAATTCAAAGTTGGAAATTTTTAAAATGTCCATAATCCACTTTTTAAAAAAGAAATAGGCTATCTTCGATAACAATGTACTATAAAGTTTTATTTCTAATATAAAAATCATGCCAAGTATAATTAAACATAATTTCAAACTGGAGCAAAATGAAATGTGCACATAAAAAAGTCTCTGTATACCACAGGTGCAGGACAAAATATGATATGCCAGTAACATACAGTCTGTAAACAAATTATGAAGGGATTAAGAGATGCCTACCATTAAAAGTAACCCAGTCAAGGTTTAGTTATTGCTTAGAAAGGATGACTCCTCTGTTAAATTTAGCAAAATAACATTTTAAAGTTTCTGTACACCTTTAGTTAAGTTACACCTTTCATTAGATTTGATTTTTTCTCCACAAACAATGTTTGCAGGGAACCAACTGGCTATACCATTAAAAGAACCCACCCTAACATTCACTTATTAACCTTTTACATTTTAATAAGATTGCCGGAGATGATAGATGATCGATGGATGCTTACACTCTTACTGTCTATATCTTATTGGATTCCTATCTGCTATCTATACCATGTTTTGGCAATTCTGTAATCTGCTCAAGTGAAGCAGTTGCTCTCCGTCCTGGAAAGCATGGAGACCATGCAGCTGAAGCGATTTTGGGACATTCTGAAAAGGTTTGAAGCAAAGGACGTTCAGAACATGTACACAAGTTCTGCTTGATCTCTTCAAACTTAGCCAAACATTAATCTATGTTACTTTGCTTATGTAAATCTATGTTTTTGCTATTCTTCTCTGCAATAAACATACTGATGGAGTGACTAGTCAGCCTCCTTTATTAGAGAGATTGCATATTTATAATAACTTAGACTGACTCATAGACTCTTCTACACGAGCAAAGGCTACAAAATAGCCTGAATGGAGAGGGCTATCATGGAAAGGTCTCTCTCTCTCTCTCTCTCTCTCTCTCTCTCTCTCTCATACACAAACACACACACACACACACACACACACACACACACACACATTCCTCCCCAGCTAAAGGGAGGGAGTTGATGAAGTGTGTGTGTGTGTGTGTGTGTGTGAATATGAGTCTGAAGAGCTCCCTCTCTCAAAATAGTAGAACCTGGGGTCATCCTATGAAGCCGATTGGTGGGAAATTCGGGACAGGTAAAAGGAAGTACTTCAACTATGGAATTCACTTCCACAAGTTGTCATGATGGCCACTAATTTGGATGGCTAAGCAGATTAGATAAATTCATGGAGGAGAGGGCTGTGAATGGCTACTAGTCCTGATGGCTATATGCTACCTCCAACACCAGAGACAGTATTAGTCTGACAGGATTTGTTCTTGACAAATTCATGTTGGCTTCTAATAATCACTGCATTGTTTTCAAGGTCCTTAGAAATTGACTTCTTTATAATCTGCTCCAAAATCTTCCTAGGGAATTCTGTCAGACTGACTGGTCTGTAGTTCCCAGGTTCTTCCTTTTTGAAGACAGGACAACATTAGCCTTCCTCCAATCATCTGCCACTTCACTCGTCCTCCAAGATTTTGCAAAGATAATAAACAGTGGTTCAGAGAATTCTTCTGCCAGTTCCTTTATTACTCTAGGATGCAGATTGTCTATCAATCTCAAGCAGCAATCCTGCCTCTTCAGCTTGTACTTCACATTTGCTGGGGTCGTGGTGGTGGTCATAAACCCTCTTTCAAGAGAAAGCTGAGCCAAAATAGCAATTGAGCACTTCTGCCTTTTCTTTGTCATCTGTCATCACTTTGCCATCCACACTGAGTAGTTGAACTACCATTTCTTTCCTCTGTATTTTACTATGCACATACCTGAAGAAAGCTTTTGTTGTTGCGTTTAGCATCCCTTGCTAACCTCAGCTCATTCTCAGCTTTAGCCTACCTGACACCTTTCTTGCACTTCTGTGATACCTGTCTGTACTCTTCTTTGTATCCTGGCCTTCCTTCCACTTCCTATAGATGTTCTTTTTTATTTTCAGGTCATCTCTAAGCTTTTTGTGAAGCCACATTGGCTTCTTCTGTTGATTTCTAACTTTTTTCCTTGTTGGAATTGTTTGTAATTATGCCTTTAATACTTCCCTTTTTACAAACTTCCTCCCATCTTGGACTCCTTTTCTCATTAGGATCACGGCAGATGGCGGAGGCAGGTAAGTGGGGAAGGGGGCAAAATGGGAGCTGAATAAGCCCCCCTGCCCCCTTATCTGCCTCCGCCACCATTGCCGCATGGACTGTAGCAGCGGAGCCAGGTAAGCCCCCCTCCCCCCCCACTTACCTGCCTCCGTCACGGTCTGGCGCCGGCTTCAAATGAGGAAGTTATCAGCCACACATGTCAGGAATTTCTTGGAGGGGACACATTTGGCAGAATTTGTCCTCCAACAGATATAGGAGTAATTGAAGTCCCCCTTTATTACTACATCGCATCTCCTTGAGAAATTGGCAATGTGCTTTTCAAAAAAGTCATCTTCACCTTCTCCTTGATTGGGTGGTCAGTAGTAGACTCCAACTACCATGTTCCTTTTATTCCTTGCCCCATTTATTTTAATCCAGGTGCTCTTGATGGGTATACCAGGCTCGTCCTCCTGTATTTCTGTGCAGGGATACATTTTTTTTAACATACACTGCAACTCTGCCTCTCTTTCTTTTTCTTCTGTTCTTTTTGAACAAGCTATACCCTTCAAATGCTGTATTCCAGTCATGTGAGTCATCCCACCAGGTTTCAGTTACACTATCAAGTCGTATTTGCCTTCCTGTATTAAGAGTTCAAGTTCATTTTGTTTGTTTCCCATACTCTGGGCATTAGTATATAGACATCAAATAGTCAAATAATGCTTTATAGTCTGGCTTCCTTCCTACTAATTGTGAAGACTATTACTGGGCACTATTTGAGCTGTTCTCTCTGTTATGGCGTGAACGCCTTCATTCATTGTTACCTACATGTTTACATCTCTCTCTCCCCTATATAAATATATATTTTCTAACACTGCCCCCATTAGCCCAGTGGATGACTTACAGGTTTTTTTTTTCTTTTCTTTTCCATTAAAACATCTTTTCATGTGTAAACAGTATTTTTCAATTTCAAATGGGCAGTAAAAAAATCTATAACTAGAATTTCAGCAATGAGAGGCTCGAGGTATTAGTGTCTCCAAATGAAATGTGAGTGGGAAATGATGACACAGGCCTCATCTACACCAAGCAGGATATTGCACTATGAAAGCAGTATATAAAAGGCAGGAGCCACACCAAACAGGATATAGCGGTATGAAAGCAGTATATGGTATGTGTCAATGGGCCCCAACACTTGTCAGTGCACTTCAATACCACTATTAAGCAGTAGTGTGGCTCCTGCCTTTTATATACCACTTTCATACTGCAATATCCTGCTTGGTGTAGATGAGGCCACAGTTGTAAGGACACATATAGATGATTCTACAAACTGGAATTGCGTTGCATTTCCTCATGTCAGCTTGACTTTTCTTTTTTCATAATTCGTGTACAACACTATTACATGAAACTCTCATCTTCAAAAGGAGTGAAATCTGTGATTTTCCTTAGTTCTTTTAAGTGTACACTCAAGTAGTGAAACAGAGATATATCAAAAGCACACCAAATAGATGACTCTGTCATAACAACAATGCCACAGAGAGTATGTAAGAAATATCTGTAGCTCCTTAACAAAAATCCAGGTACCTCAAGTGAAATGTGGCAGTCGACATTTTACATGTAAAGGAAGAAAAGATCCAAGCTTATTGGGCATTTCTGTGGCTACACTCCAGTTACAGAACTGCCTCTGTTCCATTTAGTGTCTGACAGTTTGTAATTAGGAGCTGAAGTAGATTTTACTCTCTTGTAAATTTTATGGTGCTGAAGTTTTATTTTGTTGTTTAAAATACTCTGATATTTCAAATTCTTTTAATGTTTGTTTGGCACTCCGCCTTGAGGGCCTTATGGCTAGGAGGCAGTCTATAAATATTTAAATGCAATAAAAATAAATATGGGGACAATTCATTATTGTATTCTAATACAGCAATTAACTTGATCCTGAGTATGAAAGTAAATATCATGGACTAAGATTGTCCAAGAGAAAAGATCAATTTCATGTATTACCCCATGTTCAAATATGGTTTTGAGAGAGAGAGAGAGAGAGAGAATCACCCTTCCTTGCAAGGAGATGATTAGGAATAAAAATAGTCCCTTGGGCATAGTATTTATTTTATTATTTTATTTTATTTATTACATTTTTATTCCGCCCAATAGCCAAAGCTCTCTGGGCGGTTCACAAAAATCATGATTCCTTGACAGTCTTAATTATGTAACTATTTATTTTAATAATTTGTATTATTAATAACTTCCCCAATCAAGATAGACCCAAAACCAGTGTGTTTGTGTTTTCAAATATTTAGGTGCTGTATATTTAGGTTCTGTGGTATTCAATTGGTTACCTTGTTGTTGTTTAATGTTGCTTTTGTGTTTTTATGATCCTCTTTATAAAATAAGTTGTAGTTAGCCACCTTGAATAGAAATCTAACATAGAGTTACATAAACAGAATAGCTGTGCTAGATAGTCATTTATGTTACATAACTTCTCCTTCACTCTCTTTAATATATAATTTCACAAATATGTAATAGTACTCTGCAAAAATGAACAAACACTGAGCTAAACTGGAGGACCTTCTCTGCAGCATTTGCCAGCCATGAACATCTGTTTTCAAGGACATAAAACTTGCACGGTATAGGACTAGTTTTGTGCTGTTCATTTTAATTTATTATATTCTGAGCAAACAAAATGCTTAGGGATGACAAATGAGTATGTTCCAAATTCAGTGCCACTGGCACCGAACATGAATATATCATGGTGTACTACAATTTTTATTTGGAGTCAAAAGTAATCATATTTCCCCTCTCAGATCCCATGATGAACATCCTTAATCACAGCATACCAGAACAGGGATCAGTGAAGGAGAAAACAGTGGGAAATGAATTTCATCATAGACAGATCAATATAAATATTCCACCTCTAATCTCTCAATCATTGTCTTAACAAAGAACTATAACACATTTAAAATACAAGTACTGGAATTAAAACGTATTACAATCTTATAGCACAATCTTATACATGTCCTATGTATGTTTACTTGGCTGCAAATCTGTATATACTTAATTCAGAGTACATAAGTCCCTTTGAACACAATAGAACTTACTCAATAAAACTTAGTAGACGTGTAGAAGATTACTCTGTTGGACTGGAAAAATAAGACAATAGGCTCCATCACACCAGCATTTTATTGCACTCTCATCGTGCCTGGTTTGCCGCTTTGCAGCACGGTAATCACATGACATTGTGTCTGTCCTGCAGTCACCCTGTCTCTTCCCCTTCATTTTCTGTGTTTTCCTAGATCGGGGAAAGTCCAGTTTATTTCCTCCATGCGGGATTAAAGCGCCATTCCACCACCATGTATTGCCATCCTCGCACTATGTCCATTGTTGGGGGTTGTGTGCTTTGAAGGGAGGTCTTGCTGATGAAAGAGGGCAGGGTAGTTCTCCTCCTCTAGCACGCCATGTCAAATGAAAATGCTTGTGCTGACTCAGTTGAACAACAAGAAACAATGAACTGGAGGGGGAAGGAGAAGGGGCAGGGTGGGTTGGAGTGGGAGAGAAAACAAGTGAAAGGAGATTTCACCAGTGCTGTGGTGATACCACAGCCACATGTGAAAAGGACCATTAGCTTGACCCGCTAATGAAACAGAGGTGGAAATCGCAGAGGCAAACCAGGGAAAAAAAGTAGGTGTGATGGAGCCAATGAATTCAATAATATCCTATGTACTGAAATCACTGCCAGACCCTATACACATTAATAAATGCCCAGTAGCACTGAATATCACAATTTTGTTTGGAGATATATGACAAACACTTTTTATTAGCACACAGCAAAGGTAGGAGAGTCAATGGAGAGGGAATCCAAGAGTAACCATCTGGGTTCTAGATTGACTCTGAAAATTTCTGGGCCAATTAGAGGCCTGCCATACCTAGTCCAGAGTTACTTTCAGGTTGTGTGTGGTGCTAGAAGTATTTTGTATAGGTTCTCATGAAACTTGGGTAGATTGTGAGGGATTACAAGGTATGATTTGAGTGATGTGGGGAACAGGAAGAACCACTTTAATCTACAGAAAGATCAAGCCAAGAGGGTTGAGAGATTGATGAAAACATTGCAGAGGAAAATTAAGATCAATTTGGCTGCACTAGTAGTAAGTTGTCATGGAATAATGACGGCAAAGCAGAAAGTTCTAGCAGGGGGAAGTGAGGTCTTTATTCTTATAATATCTCTAATGCAGATTTTGCAGACAGTTTAAAGTACTCAGTGACGTTCCTGCCTATTCCCAGTGAGCATTCCCCTTCCCTAAGGCCTGCCTCACCCCACAAGGAAACACTTTCCTCATGTACAGTCACACTGCCCCCAGGACTTTTAAGGCTCAGGTCCAACCTTTCACTCTGTCCTCGAGCTGTGAGGGCACACTTGTTTATATTTTCACCTATATTGTTACATTTAGTGCCTTTCCCTTTCTTAGCAGAAAGCATAGGATTTGTATGAACAAATAAAACTTTATTAATTACAGCAATAAGTTGTTGAAGAATAAATAAGTAACTCTTAACAGTTCTAGTAATGGATGTTCTCTAATACACACTACTTCAGGTCACAATCTCTATTAAACACTACACAATCACCGCAGACCTTCACTATATCTCTAACTCATCTAATCTCTCTCTAATCCAAACCCTATCTCTATCATATTTTATTTCTCTCACACAGCAGAGCACACAGTATATATAGCACAAGCGCTTCACCCTATCTTCATACACTCAGCCAATCACCACACATATACAAATTCACCATTCTTCCAGCCACTCATCTCACGCTCTCCCTAAACATATTCACCATAAATATAGAGGTATAACAAGACTATATAACCATAACCATAGACTTATAACAGGACATGTAATGTCACATGCTCTTTAATGGAACTCATAATAAAGGCCTAGACTTTTTTCTAGAACTTTGTGCACGAGGGTTTTGGTATAGAAACTCTCCCAGCATCAGCTAACAGTAGAGATGGAAAAATCAGTGATGCTCTCATTGCATCCCACAGTAATTCAAACAACATATGGAGATTTAGTACAAAACATAGTCATAAGAGATGAAATAAAAATCTTAGGGGGATATTACAAATGCAAATATAAACATGGGCATTGTATTTAAAGAATGTTTATATCATAAGTAAACCAAATATTTATGAAGGCCTTTGGAACTAAGTCCATATTACTGCCTTTATTCATAAATGTAATAAAAGTTCCCTGCTTGGCGGAAAAAGCATCTGATTTATTTATTTATTCGTCCTTTTGCTATATGTACATTTTGAGTCATTTTTTCTTATACCATTAAGTTATTGAAATTCCTTGTAAATCTTTCCAATATCTGGAAATAAGCACATGCTGAAAATGTGATTCTCCACCCTAAAATACACATTTACTTGTGAATGACTGTTCCAAGCTCGGGGATCTGCAAGCTCTGCCAGCAAATTGAATTTGCATTCAGCAAGGGTGATGTGTGCAAGTTCTGGTCTTGAAGAAATGGAAACAAAATTCTCGTATGCCCCTAGCTGGCTCTGTGAGAAACGGGAGAAGGATGAGCCCTTCCTGCTCTGGAGCTTTTTACTTCATTGTGTCAGGTCCACCAGGAAAGAGCATGGACGTGACAATATAGGGGATACGGCTTTGAAAATGCATTTTTTATGAAATTTCAGGTTAGCTGAAATTATTCATTACAATCCCAGACCAATACACCCATCTAGTGGGCAAATGTTAATATCACAACTGCTGGCAATAAACCCTGTTTTAAAACAAGTACACTAGTATATCATGGAGGCAGCTGCGATATTAAGATTTGTTTTTTTAACAAATGTAAGAAAGAATTAACTTCAGTATCTCAGCTGTATCAGCAGTATCTCAGTATCTCAGTTATGTAGAACTCAAACCTGTTCTACATAACATCTTAATGTTAAAATCACTGGAATAAAGTATAAGTGAGACATTCAATGTATCTGAAATTAACTTCACTCATTCCTACTTCTGCAGCTTTTGCTGTACGTTGAAGCTTTTGCTATACTGTGTGCTCAACTACACCAAGCAGGGTATTCCACTATGAAAGCGGAATATAAAAGGCAGGAGCCACACTATTACTTTATAGAGGTATTCAACTGCACTGCAGGAGCTACACTAACTGCTTTATAGTGGTACTGAAGTGCACTGACAACTGTTGGGGCCCATAACACATCTACACCAAGCAGGATATAACACTATGAAAGTGTTATGAAAGTGGTATATGGTATGTGTCATGGGCCCCAACAGTTGTCAGTACACTTCAATACTGCTATAAAGCAGTAGTGTGGCTCCTGGTTTTTCCATACCGCTTTCAAAGCGGAATATCCTGCTTGGTATAGATGAGCCCTGTGTGTGATACAGTCTTCCCTTCTCTAAAATATCTTTTCTGACTGCAAATCCTTCACTGGATGACCATAGTCTAACCTTTCCTAACATTTAACACTGTTTCCCCATCACCTTACTGCATACTGCTACCACTGAACAAATGAAGCAGTTGACAAGTATACAACAACCAAACAACCAAGCATTCAGAAAGAGTATAAACTACTATTAGCCTGCAAACGTTAGCCATGGAACAAAATGGATTAAAGCTTGTCTTAGCTTGTTTCAACTTCAACCAGACATAACAGTCAAAATCAGCCAAGAAAAACACACCTACATTGAAATTGCAATAGCTAATGACAAAAATGTTGCAGAAAAGAAAAATATACACCACTGGATATGGAAGTTAAAGAACTATGGCAACAGGAAAAACTTACAATTATTTGTTAGTCACATCAGTCACCAGCATGACAGAAAATTAGGCCTACCAAAATACATGCACGCCAACATCCAGAAAGCAGTCATACTTAAAACATGTTCAATAGTCAGGACATTTCTGAATCAGTAAAAGACAACATGACTTGGCAAAGCCCATCATGTTCATCTAGAAAAACCAGCACAAGCAAGAAAAGAGAGATAGATGATGATGATGATGATGATGATGATGATAGCAACCCTGTTAATTTTTTAAAAGTTTCTTTAAAAAGGATGAACAATTGTCAGCCACTGTTACATAATATACGTCATGCCAATTATAGTAAACAAATTGGAAAGGAAGGTCTATGGGTCTAAAATGCATTATTTAATAGGAACATCACCTCCAAATCATCCCCCCAACTCACAGAAAACTACAGCCACCCCCACTACAAACATGCACATGCATTCATTCAGTCAAACAACCAGGCATCCCATTCAGACATCAATACACTCACACTGCCAGCACACGTGTGCGTGCACACACACACACACTCAGCATCACTCACTCCAAAAACACACATGCACACATGCATGCATACATGCATTCACTCAAAGACCCCATGCACCCCCACATTCTCTCTCTCACACAAAGAAACCTCAGTCTTACCTCCTACTCTATCTTCTCCTCCTCCTGCTTGCTTTTTTTTTTTTTTTTTTTTTTTTTTTGCTTCTTCTTGCTGCTGCTGCTTCTTCTTCTTGCTGCTGCCTTTGCTGCTGCTTCTTCTACTTCTGCTTCTGCACTGGGGGGTGGGGTGCTGGAGGCTGCATTGCTGGAAATTCCTGCACGCAGCCCCCAACCACTCACCTCGCTCTCACCGCCCACCCCTCGCGGTGGCCATCTTGAATCTCGCCCAAACTCACGCGAGATCTCGGCTGTTGGCTGGATCTTGCAAGAGTTCCCAGCCAGCTGCCGAGATCTCGTGTGAGTTCGGGCGAGATTCAAGATGGCCACCGCCACTCGCCGGGGAAATTTAGGCCCGGTAAGTTGGGGTTGTGGTTGCTGCGGGCCCAGTAACCACAACCCTGGTATTTTGGGCCCTAAGTCCGGTTCCTCCGGACCCCCAGCTCTCCCAGGAGGTTTCCGGAATTTTCCGGAGGGTATGGGCAGCCTAGTGTGGTGGTATTTATGACTATGTAGATTAAAATTAGAAATAGAGGCATCTCAGGAAATCATCGTAATGGCCGCCATCTTGGAAAATGCCCCCCAAATCCAGTTTTCGCACAATAACTCTATTATTTGTAATCTCACAGAAAAGATGTCTTAGTACAAAATTAAAGAGTATAAAATTTGCTACCAAAACTCATTAACAGTCTTTTCATAGGAGCAACCCTCGTTGAGATATAAAGGTTTTAGTCCTACCCATTTGTCTTAGAAGTCAACAAGACGCACTATCTCACCCTCATTTCAATCTTGCACTCTGTGTTGCAAGCCTGGAACTTTCAGAGGTCATATTTTACACCTTTTTCAACATTATCACCATGCCAAATTTCACACGTATCACAATGTACACGATTTTGATGCTAAGCTGCTCTACTATTTATGGTTTATTGCATTCAAACAAGCCAGGATCATACACCAATTATAAACAAGTGTCTCTCTCTTCCCCTCTCCCCAATACATATTTCAACATTTTTGGGCTGGAAGTAAGTAGGGATATCACTTAAATGTACAGTATTAGTAAATGAGAGCTGCTCAGAAGTTACTGAGTTCTCAGTGATTGACATTAATCTGAGAGTTTAAATAGCCCATCTAATCTGGAGATTGTATGTTGCTAATCTGTAATTTATGTTGTTGTTGTTTTTATCTGTTTTGAAAGCCTAACTTTTGTACACAAAAATCACAGCAGAATAAAAAGAATGGCTCTCATTGCAAAAGGAATTGGAGGAATGTATAGGGGAATTTTTTAACATGATATGAACAGCACTAAGTCACTGCAGGAGACTGTGGGATTCCTATTAGTCAACGTTTACAACATTAAGTTAAATCAATACCTGTACTTAAAGTAACTGTGAGACTTGATGGCATTTTAAAGTTCAATCCAGCCCTGCCATTTAACAATCCTGTAAAACTATGGCAATAAAGGAGTCTGGGTCGTGATCGCAAAATTGGCATACAGTCAGATTGACTCTTGGGTTTGATACTGCTAAAATTTTAAAATTCCTGAGCTTAATGAGACTTCAGAGGGTTATAAGAGGTGATTCAAAAAGTGGATAGAAAATTCCTGTCACAACCTCCAGTGCTATATCATCCTTTTTCAAGCAAATAGTCTATCTTATATAGCTGCATTGGTAAGCATGCAACCATCTCTAATCAGTGAATCATTTAAGGGATGGTGCTACCATGTTTAAGTTTCCTTTGGATGAAAGTACACTGGGAATGTATGGTGTCTTTGGGTCAAACAACAAGTTACATTAAGGGCTTCTCTAAATGAGCGATTTATAGCACGCTTGTGACTGGCTACGCAAAGAAGTTCGCAGGTTGATTATATGATGTAGTCAACAGCCAGGATGTGTCCCACCCTTTCTCCCCCTTATCTCATTTTCAAAAAAGTATTTTCAAAAAGAATAACCCCTTAATGGTGGGAAAGCTGGCATTGTGCTATGAACTTACCAAGGAAGGATTTTCCGTGTCTGTAATCAAGGAAGAAGAGGGTAAAATGCCTCCCTGCAACAAAGGAAGACAGGTCTGATTCCCCACCCCAACAAGGGAACCCCTTTAAGTTCAATGGGGCTTACTCCCAAGTATGCTGAGGGTTGCAGACTTACAGTGTGCTCTTATGTCTACTCAGAAGTAAGTCTCATTGTGTTCAATGGGGCTTACTCCTAAATACATGCGACGAGGGTTGCAGACTCACAGTGTGATCTTGTCTACTCAGAAGTCCCATTGTGTTCAATGGGGCTTACTCCCAAGTAAGTGTAATTAAGGTTGCAGACTTACAGCACAATCTCACATCTATTCAGAAGAAAGTTCTGGATTTCTTGGAGGCTGTGAAGGAAGCACATGTTAAGTGCTGAAAACAAGACTCCTCCTCTCCTTTGCACATGTCAGGGGAGAAGAGAGGCACTCCCTCGATTCAAACAATGTAGCCGCTGTTTAAAAGAACCCATCTTAATGCCGCAAAGAACCTGAAAGCGGAAAGCCATAGTAAGGATGTGGGGTTTGCGGGTCTTTGCTTAATGTAGAGATGCCCTTAGAAAGCTTTTTTAAAAAGCTATACTTAACTCTGCCACCAGGGTGGGCATGGTCAGGCACCTACCGAAGGCCTACACCCCAGCAGGGGCCTAGTGGCAAGAGCCCCCTGGAGTTGCTCCTCTCCACCATTACAATGTGCTTGTTCCCCTGCCCTTGTCACCATGGTGGTGGTGGTGGTGAGAAGCAATAAATGTCACTGTCCATTTGCTGATTGGCTCTCTGCCTGTCAAGCAAAAAAGTGGTAGCAGTGATGAGAAAGAGGAGGAGAAAGAGCGTCTGATGACAACGGTGGGGAGAAGGTAGATACACTGAGGGAGAGGGGCATTGAAAGTGCCCAATGGCCCTCCAAAACCTGGCTGCCACTTTTATTTTGTGGGAAAGCAGCTGCATGGTACTGTGAGCAAGTGATGTGCTCCTGATTCAAACTGGGACCCCATGTAAATTTCCTGCTGAAAATCTCCCCAGGCACTAATTGCTTCCCAAGGTGCTGTATCTGGTAAACAGCACCGTCTGGAACAAATACCAGCCTGTGGAGTGGGGGAGTAATTTTTGGCAGGAAATCGTTCAAAATAAAAGTGGCAGCATCAAGTTAGCTTTTTGAAAATCGTGTTTTAACATAATGGCCCAGTTGGCACGACCCGCCCCCATCGGTGCTGTTTGCCTTGTAATGTGAACCAGGCAAGGGTGGCTTGGCTTGTTGTTCCAGAAACCAGGGGCTGTTTCAGAGTTACGGGATGGCTAGTTAAACATGGCAGCAGGTGTGCATGACATGGCAAGCCATGCCAGAGAGCAAATCCCTTTGGCACATGACTGGCACACACAACAGGGGAAAGAAGTCACTGTGGCTTCTTTCCCTCACCATGATTGTGCAAATAGTGTCAGATTATAGGCTGGATCTTAATGACATTTGCTTTATTTAGAAATATAATAATAGAGCACAACGAATAATAAGCTCCTATAAGCAGACAGTACAGCCTGCATCAGATTCCCAGAGGCCATAGCTAGACGGGGCGAAATCCCGGGGTGATCCCCAGGATCGTCCCTGTGCATCCACATGATGCACAGGGGATCCCGGGATCAGAGAGGGATGATCTCTCCCTTGCCCCAGGATCTCACCCTCCACTTTGGCTGGGCTCCACGGTTTGTCCCAGCTCCTCACAATTCCTCGCGAGGAGCCGGGACCCACACATGGGGCGCAACGCTCCTCAGGAGCTCTGCGCCCATCGGGGGTGGAGTGGGGTGAGTGGGGAAAGTAATTATTTTTTAAAAAATCACTCACCTTTTGCGCACGAGCGTTCATGCACTGCTGACCCTTTAACAAAAATAAATAAAAGGCAGGCACAACGCCTCTTCATCTAAGGTGTGAACTGAGGGGGAGATCTCACGATGAAAAAATTGTGAGATCTTCACCCCTCTATCCCGCTAGGTCTAGCTAAGGCCAGAGAGTCATGTTCAGTCTCACAAAGGATGCAACCCTAGGGTGACCATATGAAAAGGAGGACACGGCTCCTGTATCTTTAACAGTTATATTGAAAAGGGAATTTCAGCAGGTCTCATTTGTGTATATGGAGAACCTGGTGAAATTTCCTCATCATCACACCAGTTAAAGCTGCAATTGCCCTGCCCTCTTTTAAATCTGGTCACTCTAGTATAGCTCCTACAGCTTTAACAGTTGTGACAAAGAGGGAATTTCACCAGGTTCTCCATATATACAAATGACACCTGCTGAAATCCTTTTCTATGCAACTGTTAAAGATACAGGAGCCCTGTCCTCCTTTTCATATGGTTACCCTATGCAACCCATTTCAGATCACTCACTCTTTTCCTTGCTCCTTCATCTCTCTCTCTCTCTCTCTCTCTCTCTCTCTCTCTCTCTCTCACACACACACACACACACACACACACACGTTTGATGTTTCCCCAGTCAAAACTTCAAAGTGATTTTTCTGCTCTCTGTGTCCCTTCCTTAACTTATATAATCATAGAATCATAGAATAGTAGAGTTGGAAGGGGCCTAAAAGGCGATTGAGTCCAAACCCCTGCTCAATGCAGGAATCCACCCTACAGCATACTTGACAGATGGTTGAAAAGTATTACCTTTGAAAAGTAAACTTGAAAAGTATTACCTTCTCCAAGCTCTGAAAAGGTACCCTACTCAAAAACCCAGAGACAGGGACAGAGAGACAATTGGATGGCATTTTTTGCAGTTTGAATTTGGACACAAAGTTTTTGGTGGAGTTTGCTAAACAAATATTCTTGGGAACCCGATGGAAGATAAGTAGTAGTGCTGCTGACTGCCTTAGGAGTCTATTTGCTCCCAAATGATATGCTTGTAGATTTGTAAATAAACAGATATTCTCATCCAAGGAAACTAAACTCTTTAGTGCTACTCCTCGATGTCTCATTACAAAGGACAGTGCAGAATGCTTAACAATAACGAGTGGATTGTATAGACTACTGCAGTATCTTCATTTTTTCCAGTCCCACCTTTCATCGCAATCTGCAACACAGGGCCCACTGTGGACATTTTACTGTGGTTTTCTCATTCTCTTCACCTTTCCCTTGGGCCCTGTCTTCACAGCACCAAGTTTTCATTACTTTTGATGGAAGACCCTCTGCTTGATTAGCTGCTGGAACTACCTGATGGGTGTCCATTCTTGCACCCCACTTTTGGTGGACCAAAAGCTTTGTCATGGAGGAGAAAAGCCTCTGCTTTCTACCCTTTTGGATTTCCTTGATGCCTTTCATCCCTGCACCCTGCTCCAATGCTCAAACAAAGCATAAAGGAAGGAGAAGTATATTTATCAACATCTTTAACTTTTCTACTCTCCAATTGCTTCTTGAACTGCAGTTGCCCTCTTCCTCCTTGGAAGCCAAAGTTACGCTGCACAGCTGTTCCTCTCACCCAACCCCTCCTTCTCTTGCTCTCTCCATTCCTGGAAAGCTTTTGACAGTCCACAGCCCAACTGCTATTTTGCTATACTTTCTCATTAACTTTATTTTCTAGGAGAGCTCTGATCTCATCTCTGTTGCTCCCCAAGTACCTTACGAGGGCATTCCACTGTCCTGACTAAACAATTCCAGTTATGCATGCTTGGATGTCTTATGTCTTGATTAGGGTGCTATATCTGTTAGACAGGTAGCAGTTATCCTCTGGCAGAACAAAGCCAACATTAAAATGTTGCTACTTGTGCCTAAGGCTGCACTGTGCAAGGCAGTCTACCTGAAATACCTCTTTCTATCATACAAGCCTGTCTGGTTTTTAAGATCTTCAGGAGAGGACCTTATTTTGGTACCACTGTCTCCAGAGAAGTGTTTGGTAGAGACATGAGACAGGGCCTTCTTGGCAGCTGCTCTCAGGCTGTTGAACACCCTGCTGAGGGAGGCTGGGTTTTCTCCATCTCTGCTGTCCTTTGGCTGGCAGGCAAAGACATTTTTATTCAAGCAAGTCCTCAAGCAGTATAATAATGGATATTTTTATTCTGTTACTGCTGTGTTTTTAATGTATGTGTTTTATTATCGTTTTAATCAAGTTTTTAGTTCCCTATGACTGTAAGCCGCCTTGTTTCACTTGGCAGCTAGTAGTTATGCAGTCTGCTTTCCACAGTAAGCCCAAAAAACCAGAAGTACCAATACATTTCTAGAACTGTGATATAAATGCCATAGTATCATAGAATCATAGAATAGTAGAGTTGGAAGGGGCCTATAAGGCCATCGAGTCCAACTCCCTGCTCACTGCAGGGATCTACCTTAAAGCATACCTGACAGATGGCTGTCCAGCTGCTTCTTGAATGCCTCTAGTGTGACATTGCCTCCCTAGGCAATTGCTACCATTGTCATACTGCTCTAACAGTCAGGAAGTTTTTCTTGATGTCCAGCCGGAATCTGGTTTCCTGTAACTTGAGCCCATTATTCCATGTCCTGCAGACTGTGAGGATGAAGAAGAGATCCTGGCCCTCCTCTGTGTGACAACCTTTCAAGTATTTGAAGAGTGCTATCATGTCTCCTCTCAATCTTCTCTTCTCCAGACTAAACATGCCCAGTTTTTTCAGTCTCTCTTCATAGGGCTTTGTTTCCAGGCCCCTGATCATCCTGGTTGCCCTCCTCTGAACACGCTCCAGCTTGTCTGCATCCTTCTTGAAGTGTGGTTCCCAGAACTGGACACAATACTCAAGATGAGGCCTAACCAGTGCTAAATAGAGTGGAACCAGTACCTCACATGATTTGGAAGCTATACTTCTATTAATGCAGCCCAAAATACCATTTGCTTTTTTTGCAGCCACATCACACTGTTGGCTCATATTCAGCTTGTGATCTACAACAATTCCAAGATCCTTCTCATTTGTAGTATTGTTGAGCCAAGCATCCCCCATCTTGTAACTGTGCATTTGGTTTCTTTTTCCTAGGTGTAGAACTTGGCATTTATTCCTATTAAATTTCAATCAATGGAAATTCATTCAATTTCATTACAATGGAAATTGTTGATTCTGATCATATTAAATGGTCTGATTTAGACTTGGTCCCACCTAATGCAGTCAGATTGGATATTTTAAGATGCAGGAAGATGATCTCTACCAAATGATATTTTTTTCAGCCATATATCTTATGATGTAATTAACGACACCCCCCCCCCCCTTTTGCACAGTATTGAAGTATACACAGTACCGTATTTCTTCAATTCTAAGACACACTTTTCCCCCATATAAACATCTTTAAAAACGGGGTGCGTCTTAGAATCGCAGGCATGTCTTAGGGTTTTTTTTTTCTGTTGGTGGTACTGAAATTAGTGTGCATCTTACAATCGATGGCGTCTTACAATCGAAGAAATACGGTATTCTCCAAAAGATGCTACTCATTGCATCTATCGGCTCATCTACACCAAGCAGGATATTCCACTATGAAAGCGGTATGAAAGTGGTATATAAAAGGCAGGAGCGACACTACTGCTTTATAGCTGTATTGAAGTGCACTGCAGGATCTACACTACTGCTTTATAGTGGTACTAAAGTGCACTGACCACTGTTGGGGCCCATGACATCTACACCAAGCAGGATATAACACTATGAAAGTGGTATGACAGCAGTTATGGTATGTGTCAATAGGCCCCAACAGTGGTCAGTGCACTTCAATACCGCTATAAAGCAGTAGTGAGGCTCCTGCATTTTATGCACCGCTTTCATAGTGCATTATCCTGCTTGGTGTAGATGAGCCCTATGTACCTTATGTCGAAACTATTGGCCCTGAGAAGGATTTGGGGGGGGGGGCTGCCACCCCCTTAGCTCCCCAGCAGTTGCGCATAAGGTTGGCAGTTTTGAAGATGCCCCAACTTTTGTAACATCTTTGCACCGTATGATTTAAGTATTTTCACAACGGCTCTTGGACTATTTAGGGGAGGAACACCTCCTGAAGACAAGTATATTTGGGAGTAAATTCAGTGGGGCTCGCCACGTGTAGGGCTCTGCTTCAAAATCTTCGTGTGTGCATTCACACGCAAATCCGGACCTAATAACCGGGCTCCTTCCAGCTTCGTCTGGGAACGCCGAGGCGAGGCGGCGAATTCAGCAGGCGTCGCCGCCGCCTGCAGCTCGACTCCTCCCAATGTTCCTCTCGTGCTTTCCCCTCCCTCCGCTCGCTCTCCCGCGCGAAGGAGCAGCCACCGTCGGTATTTTGTCCCTCGCGGAGTCCCCTCCTCCAGGTGCCGCGCGTTGCTATGGCATTTTCCGCCGTCGAGAGCAGCGACGTTTGCGGCCGGGAAGAGGGTCGGAGGCCGCGGTAGTGGCTCTGGCGGCGCGGTCTTCTTCGGCCGCCTGACGAGACAGACAACGCCGCCGCCGCCGCCGCCTCGGCTTCCCTTCCCACGCCCCGACCTGGCAGCCTTTCCCTCGGCGAGGCTGGTGGCTGTTGTGGCGGGCGGCGCGGCCTCGCTGGACGCTCCCTTTTTTCCCCCGGCTCCGCCGCCGCCGCCGCCGCCGCCTCCCCCCTCCCTCAACTCCGGGGTGGCGGCTGGCGGCGGCGGCGGCGACAGGCGGTGCTCGGAGCAAGAGTTGCTGCTGGGAAAGATGGCGGGGAACGGCGCGGGCTTCGCTGGTGCAGGCAGCGGGGAGATCATTCAGCTCAATGTCGGGGGTACCAGGTGAGCCGAACGAGGGGTTGGAAGGCTAGGATAGCAGCATGGACACCTGGGGATATTTGGAGATCGGGGGGCGGGCGGGCGGGCATGGTTTCAAGGGGGGCGGCGGGTTGCAGTGGGGAATTGGGGTGACTTTAGAGAGAAGATGCCTTTGGTCGAGGCAGGGCCCCGGGGAAAGCAGTGTCTGAGAGGGAGAGCTGTCGCCACTATACCCAACCCTCTCCCACTGGGTTTCGTGGGGATGGTATTTCACTAAACTACGTTGTGGCGGGATATGTGGGTGGGTGCTGGTTATCGATATCATGTGCATGATTCACTTGTGTTGAGCCTTCACAAAAAAAAAATCTCTAAAATCAAGGCAACGAAAAAAAAAGGTGCCTTTAAAAAAAGTGACATATTTATGGTTTTATCCAAATTTTTATTCCCTTTTTGTTTTAAAGATCCCAAATAATCCCGATGTTTGGATGTGAGGAAGTGAATGCAGTGTGCTCTAACTGCACTGCAATATGCAGGAATGCATACTTGTACTCTGAATTATAAATCCAGAGTAAATGAATTTGGTATTCATTCATAATCACTTAGGTGAATTGGAACCTCCGTTTCATTCATAAGCATTTACTGAAAGAGTGGAAAGGAAAAGACATGTATTAATCTCTCTTTAGCTCCTCTGCTTGTAAATACACTAAGAAGGTTGGGTAGCAGATGTGTTGTAAACAGTCCTGAATGTGCCATAAGAGAAGGAACTAAAAGCCCATATAGAGTTCTGGGAATTATGGGAGTTGCAGTCCAACACACTGAAAACTGAAATGCTTGGATCTCTTAGACCGTGCTGGAGAAAAATGCTGGATTTGAAGTGTGGAAACGAAGTCAAATATGAACAAAACTCATCCAATTGGGCAAATTTAACTTTGCCATTTGTAGGTAGGTGGGAATATCCACATACAAATATGAAAACCTCTTGTCAAGTATAGAATGTGTGTTGTAAATCTAGGCACTTTTCAGTTTCTTAAGATAGTCTTTTTTAAAACAACAACAACACTATTTCAGATACGGAATTCATGTATTTAGTGTGTGTATTTTTTAAATATTCAGCAGTGGGATCCTGATCTTTTCCTAATTGCTACTTCAGAGTATTTTAAAGTTACCACATCGATTCCGCCCAAGCACACCGCTCATACTTGAGAAGAAGCTCAGAAGTTCATTTGTAGTATTTGTGCTAGCATGTAGAATTCAGCCGTAAGAAATATTTCTTTGGAATAACTGCCTGGACAGTGAATTTTGGGGAAATCTGAGTGCACAGAGGCAAGGAAGAGGACAAGGTTTGGGTAACAAGGAGTGCTACAATCTCTCCTTTCTTCACTATCTGCACTCCCATAGCCTTGTTGCATGATACGGGGACCTGCTCACATTACTGCCAACATGCTTTGTTGAGGGATTCAGTCTCATGATGCTGAGCCCAGGGACAGTTATTATATTGTTTTTACTAGTTTGCCAGCTGCAAGAATATTTTTGGTTATGAGTGTGTGTGTGTAAATTGCATGGAACTGCGGCTATACTTTAAAAATTCAAATACAAGTAATGGAAAAAAATAGTTGTTGTTTTTTAAAAAAAGTTCTAGCCTCACATTTTTGGGAATCATTATCAAATGCGTAGATGGTAGACTTGAAAGAGGCTCAAGAAATATTTCAGATTTCTAGGGTGTTGAGCAGCCAGTTGCTTGGGATATTTCTAGCTCTGATTAGGAACCAGTAAGAGTCTTCTCTAGTTTATAGACTTTGTTTTTAAGATACATTTGCTGAAATAATTAGAGATGTAATAGAATAGATTCTCAAGCCTTTTCCTATTGAGCCTGAAATCACTGGTTTCTGCCCATATGTAAGAACTATAATACCTAGCATTTATACACAGCACTTCAAATTTTCTAAGTACTTTGGATAAATTATACCAGTAATTCTTACAATCTCTCTGTAAGATTGGTCAGTATTATCTATATATTTATGGGGAGAGGACAGGAAGGCTCAAAAAGTGGTGCCGCCTCTAAAGCTACTTAGTAGTGTTTGGCTGAAATTTGAAATGGTGATTTTCCAGGTCATACTCCCTCAGTTTACCTTTACATTTATTACATATTTATACTGCCCAATAGCTAAAGCTCTCCAGGTGGTGTACTATTAAAACCATAAAAATACATTAAGTACACAATAGATTTAAAACATTAAAAGTTTAGGAATTTTATATAAAATCAGATAAATTACAGTCCAGGGAAAGCCTGTGTGAAGAGGTATGTTTTTAGGAGGTGTTTAAAAGATATTACATTTTCAAACTGCTGAACTGCATGAGGGAGGGATTTCCAGAGGGTGGGTGCCGCTGTAGAGGAGACCCGCCACCGAGGTTCTTCTTGGCGACATTCCGTTCGTTTCGGAATGGCCAGCAGGATCTCCTCTGAAGATTGTAACTGTCATTTGGGTATATATAAATTTAATCCTATACATGTGTATCATGTATCCCATTGAGTTAAATAGAGCTTATTTATTTATTTATTTTTATTATTGCATTTATATCCCACCTTTTTTCCTCCAAGGAACCCAAGGCAGTGTACATATTCCTCCTCCTCTCCATTTTATCCTCACAACAACAACCCTGCGAGGTAGGTTGGGCTGAGAGTCTGTGACTGGTCCAAAGTCACCCAGTGGGTTTCCATGGTCGAGTGGGGACTAGAACCCAGATCTCCCGACTCCCAGTTCAACACTTTAGCCACTATACCACACTTATCTCAAGGTAAGTGGGTACAGGATTGCAGCCTTAGCCTATAATTCATTCCCTCTCAGCAAGATAAAATTGATACATCTGTATGTTTACTCCGGTCTCCAGCTGTAGAGCATGGACTGAAAATTATAAACATGATTAAAAACCCATCTTAGTGTGACATAAAGCTCACATAATATAAACAAGAGAGCGTGATTTCCTGGTACTTTGACATTCATCCCATAGTTTATGCATGCATGAAGCAGGATCCCTAAGATTACTGAACTCATATTTTACTATAATGCCAGCCTATAATTATGATGAAACAGGGGTAGAGATGATAAACATGTCGAGTAACCTGCGTAGTTGTGTAATTATAAGATAACTAACTGTAGTTTAAGACTAAAGTTCTGTAGAACTTCAGCAGAATTAAATAGAAGACATTGGCTTGGATTGTAAGAGAAGTGGATGTAAGGAAAGTTTCTCATACGTTACTCTCCTGTTGGATCCCACACACCCCATCCCACATAGTTCAGAAGGAACACCACCACCGTCCAGAGTCTTTTTCCAGGGTTGCAGTGGATTCAAGGCAAGGTACGAGACAGGAAACTTAGGGTTCATGCCTCTGTATGATGCATGCAAACATATCTAAACAATTGATGATCAAAGTAAACTAACATGATAAAGATGCAGTTACTTTAAAAAAATAGAGCAGAACGAACTGAAGGAATTGTTTTAAATGTTGTAGTCTTCCTTCAATCTTCCTTAATTGTTGTAGTCTGGAACTCTGAACCTTATGTGTTTCTCTTTTCAAGAGATAATTTTGGGTACTTTTGAAAATTAATAAAATTAATTTAAAATACTAAACTGCGGCGGTGACCCATTTTGTTGTTCCAAAGCCTTTTCCAAGCTTTGTAGTATGTTTTCAGGTTTTTCTTTTGCTTCTGTTAGTGCTAGATTCCCCCTAATATTAAAGATGCAAATAATGGGCCTCCTGAAAAAAAGATTTTATTTTTGAGGATTCTCCAAAACTGAGGTAATCAGTTATATTCATTTAGGGAGCAACACTGTGGCACCTAGTCAGAGTCTGGGGTGGCCATAGGATAATTCAGGATCCTGTATCTGAGATCCACTCCAACCATGGATCTAGGGATCTGCACCCGTTCCCCTTGCAGCCGGCACATTTCTTTACTAGGTTGACAGTCCTAGGGTTTGTGTGGTGACAGGAGATGGAATGTGGGATTCTCTAGTCATTGTATATCTTCTGACTAAGACCTTAGTTAGACTGGGTGAAATCCCGGGGCGAACCCTGGGATCGTCCCTATGCGTCCACATGACTCACAGGGGATCCCAGGATCAGGGAGGGATGATCCCTCCCTTGCCCCAGGGTCTTGTCTTCCCCTTTGGGCCCGCTTTTTCCGCTGTCCTGGGTTGAGCCCGAGACCGCGGAAGATGTGGCCTCTTGCCGTGGCACCGTGCGATTCCTCGCACGGCGCATGACCGTTCATGGGCTCCTGTTTCTTTAAAAATATTTTTTAAAATGGCAGGCGCTACGCCTCTCTTCCTGAGGTTGTTGCGCCTCACGTGTAAACGGAGGAGGGATCTCACGTTAATCACAATGTGAGATCTTTCCTCATTTTCCTCGTCTGTCGCGGACTATAAGGTAGTCTAGCTAAGGCCTAAGTATTGCTGACAGTGTCCTGGACTTTCCAACATCTCTCAATTTTTTTTTTATTTGCTCAGGCAGAAGACAGTTATAGTGGAGAAGCTAAGATGAGGTTGAGTGATCAGCAGCAGAGGTGCTATGGCATTAACAAATTTCCACCTGGAATCTTTGAAGACGTCGTGATGCAGTTAGGAAGCTGCTTTATATTGAGTCACACTATTGATCAATGTAGCCCAGTATTTCAACATGACTGACAGATTCTGTAGGACTTCAGGCAGGATTCTTTCCAGCCCTACCTGGAGATCAGACTTGGGAGCCTATGCGTGCAAAACATGTGCTCTACTGACCCTACCCAGGAGGTATTTGACAACACCGGGGGTACTCCAAGTCTTTCAACCAGTATGCAGGTACAAGTCACAGAGATTCCTGCAGTGCTGATCATTTTAACCTCTTCACAATTCCTGTCTTCTGCCTGAAGCAAATAATAAAATATTTATTATTTATTTATTACTGCATTTATATCCCGCCTTTTTCCCCTCCAAGGAACCCAAGGTGGCGAACATAATCCTCCTCTCCACTTTATCCTCACAACAACATCCCTGTGAGGTGGGTTGGGCTGAGAGTCTGTGACTGGCCCAAAGTCACCCAGTGGGTTTCCATGGCTGAGTGGGGACTAGAACCTGGATCTCCCGACTCCCAGTCCAACACTTTAGCTACTACACCACACTGCCTTTTAAATATGTATTTAAAAGGTTAAGATATATCATAAGGTCCAGGGCATTGTCAGCAACATCTAGCCAAACAATATACTGATCCCTAACTTGATGTTATTACAGTATTGTTTGAATATAAATTGCTATAATTAAATTACAATTGCTCTGTGAAATATAACTTGATATTTAGTTGCTGTTATCTGAACAAGGTGCACTTAGAGGGGTGAATAGTACATACACTTGATAAAATATTATAACAGTTGTGTCCTTGCATAAGTTCACAGTAGCATTTTATCAGTCTAATAAAGTTTTGACGCAGCAAAACGTTAGTTTCTGTATGTCCGAAGTAGACGTATGCTCAGTCATGATAATACTTCATATCTAGTAAGCTGAGTGTTGCTTTAGAAATTACGGTTGTAATAGCAAGCACTGAATTTGTAAGAACGAGCTATAGCATAATCATTAAATAATTGAAATTATTATCCTTTAGACAACTGTATGTAAGGGAAAGTATGAATCACTTCTAAATTGAGGGCCTAGCACCCTTAAACATGGTACATATCTTTTGTTGGGGGAGAGGGAAATAGCTTTGGAATACCTTCTTCAGTTCTCTTTAAGATTATAGATTTTGTAAATAAAACACCATGGTCCTGAGAGCACTATGTGTGTTCGACATGTGTTATGAAGTAAAATAACTTTAATGTCTTGGGAAAAGTCTAGATTGGGGGTCAAAACGTCTGGTTTACATTGTTTGTGGATGACATTCATCAACTAGACTATTCTGCCATCTTCATTTCTGTAGAATTTGTGTGTGAGCTCTTTAGGATTATACCGTTAACCCAAGCATGTAATCAAATTGGAGGCAAAAATATGTAGTCAAATACAGATATACAATTAGCAGCAATCAACCATTATTAATAGCATTTAAACATGATGATTTATTTCATTAGAATTCTTGGTGGTCCCTATTTACAAGTGAAAAGCTTTACTTGTATAATGCTGTATTTGTTTAAGCTAGGGTGGAGTTTGTCATATTAAATAGATTAATGATGGTATTGGGTGACATCCAGCTTAGTGTAAGTGAAATGTGCTTGTGCAACAGGACTCCCCCCCCCCTGCATTTGCCAGCCACCCCCCAAATCTGTTCCAAAGAGTAAATTTGGAAGGCTGTAGGGGGATCTGTTCAGCCAGTATTAGTATTAACATTGGATTAATTTCTGAAAACCAAAACATAAACTGGATAGTTTAATTTGCTTTATTATGAAAACTCTGATAACAATGGCTATCATTCCTACCCAGGATATAGCCTACTTCTATCCCATTATTTCACATTTGCCTAAAAGTAGATCTGATTTTCATACGTTAACTCGGGTGTGGAACCTTCAGCCCACATTGCATTGTTCCTTGTATCTTCTTGGTCCATACTTTTATGTTTATTGGCGCTGAATTATCTTTCAACTATTCATGTTTGTTGGCTTCTTCAACACTTGAAGAATATAGCAAATTCTATAAATTCTATAATAAACATTATAGAATAACCTCTGTACTCATGCCATTTTTAAAGCATTTTATGCTTAGGATTGGAAGAGTGTTTACATTATGTTCTATAAGACTTGTAGTGTATGTTCTGATACAAACCTACATCTGAAAAGTTAATGAAAAAAAGTTGCTCTGATCAATTGTTTTTCTGGCAGGAGAGACAAATTCTTACTTTTTATAGTTTTCAATCTCAGAATGCCTACTCTGTATTGAGCCCTTTGTTCAGAGAAGACTTGGTTTGTCTTGCTTTTATTACACAACTGCATCAAACTTGCATTGTGTGCAATGCAGAAACACTCATATGGTATCTATTTTTTAAAAAAATAGTTGGATACTGATATTTTCATGCAAAATACAATGGGACTGTTAGAATGGCTGGTGAATAAAGGGAGACATGATAGAGGCGTTCAAAATTATGCATGGTGTGGTGAAACTGGATAGGGAAACAGTTTTCTCCCTCTCCCAAAATACTAGAACCAGAGATTATCTCATGAAACTGAATAGTGGAGGATTCAGGACAGATAAGAAGAAGTTCTTTCCACTATGGAATTAACTATCACTACCACTTGGGCAGCTTTAAAAGGAAAGGAGACAAATTCATGGAGGATAAGGCTATCAATGGCTATTTAGACATGAGGTTGTATACTACCTCCAGCATCAGGGACACTAAGGCCATAGCTAGACCTAAGGTTTATCCCAGGATCATCCCAGGTTCGTCCCTGCCTGAGCACTGGATGACCTGTGTGGCACTTAGATGAACAGGTTTGACCCCCGGACAATCCTGGGATAAACCTTAGGTCTAGCTATGGCCTAGGTTTAGGTACAGTATTTGCTAGGGAATACTAGCAGAAGGGTGCTATTGTATTCATGTCTTATTCTGAGTTTGCCGCAGGTGTTGGGTGTGAACAGAATGCTGGACTAGGTAGAACTTTGGTCTAATCCAGCAAGGCTGCTCTTATGTTCTTAATAACAAAACACAAGACTTGTGCTATTAGACCCTAAATCATCCAGCCTTGATCCAGCTAAAGGTCATGATTAAGTACCATTGAAATTGGACTAACTTGTTGCTTGTAACTTGTTCCATTGTTCTCAATGGGATAGTCACAACTAATTTTAGCTGGATTGGGGCCTTGTAGATTACTTTCTTAATGCTTGTGTACTGTATTTGTTCATTCTCAGAAGAATACATCAAAGAAATAGGTTGGATATTACATCTTTCAGGTATTGATGAAATAAATATATCTCAAGTTTTCATAACGCTGCATTCAAGCACTATTTCCCCTAAGTGTGAAAGAGTTAACCTATAAGTAAAAATGTACTGTGTGTTGTCATGGTCAGTGAGAGTAAATTGCAGTACTTGACTTTTAATATTTATTTTCCAGGTTCAGCACTTCAAGACAAACACTAATGTGGATTCCAGACTCCTTTTTTTCCAGGTATTTTGCAGACTGAGCCTATGTACATTTACTTGGAAGTAAGTCTAAATTCATAGAAATTTACTTCCCAGTAAATATGCATAGGATTGCAACCTTAATGAATTACTTTATTAGATGTGTGTGTGTGTGTGTGTGTGTGTGTGTGTGTTTCTATGTATATAAAATTAGCATTATATTTTTATCTTGAGACAGTGTATTGTGTATGATTTTGTTTTACTATTAAAAGCTATTGTGACTTGCAATACAAACTTCCAAACTATCTCCTTTTCATTTGTCTCTTTGCAGTAAGAAAAATGGGTTAACAGTGATGCATTTTAATAGGACATGTGTATCTATGGAATGTGAAATATCCAGATATTTCACATATTTGTATAAGTTTGATTTCCCTCCCCCATCATAGCATATTTAGCTGCCCTTCCGACACTCACTTCTGTTTTTTCAAATATGTTGTCATATTAGACTAAGGCCATAGCTAGACCTAAGGTTTATCCCAGGATCATCCCGGGTTCGTCCCTGCCTGAGCGCTGGATGCCCTGTGTGGCACTTAGATGAACAGGCTTGACCCCAGGACAATCCTGGGATAAACCTTAGGTCTAGCTATGGCTTAAGAGTATCCATAACTAGCTTTAGAAGAGTTCTCTAATACCAGTTGTCTTCTGATATATAATACCTATAAGTAGTGAAGTGAACCAGATCTGATACAACTTTTTTATGGACTAAATGTATGGAAAGTACTCTTTGTACAATAATGTTGGGTGTGTGTATTAGAGATGCTCATTGATATTATAATTCTGACTGGAACAGCATATTATGTTGCTGATTCATGCAAGTAAACTCTGATGGCTGCTTCTTCTCTGCAAAAGAGCATTGGAAGGGATAGATTTGCAGTGGAAGAGGCATGGGGAAAGGATACTGAACCCTCTTGCATTTCAACTCTTCCTGTTCTGCCTGAGTCAGACTTTTTTTCTCACCATGGAATTCCAGGCATTTGTTTATTTGGGGTGGGGGAGTTTCAGGACAAAAGTGGCAGATGGGAAAGGATAAAGCACAGCTCTCCTATTGTTTCTCTACTGGGGACAGGACAGGAGAGCACTTGTAGGGGAGAACTGGAAGAAGGAGGAAGGAGTTTGTAATCCCTCCCATGCCCTCTAATTCTTTCCTGCAAATGCCTGACATAAGCTTTATGATAGCAAACACATACGCGCACACACACACACACACATAGAGATGTGAAGGCCAGGAGGGAAAGCCTTTTTTGTTTTTTTCCGAAAAATTGAAAAAAATGCAGAAAAAATGGATTATGGAATGTTTTACTTTAGCATGATGAATAAAATGTTTAAGACAAGATATTCATATATTTACTTCTCCAAATGATTTCTAAAAACTATGTACAGTATTACATAGTACAGTACAGATTATTACAATTTCTGTGCACCGAGGGCAAGCATGTCCTAGGTTGCAAACTGAGACTACAACTCTCAAATGTAAGATGCATTCCTGCCTCTAGGGGGCACTGTCATTGAAACAGAGACTGAAACTGATAGTGATAGCTTTAGCTCAGAAAAATGAGTCTGCTTAAATTTCATGCATATTCAATACATCTTGGTCCCCCCTTTTTCTCAGTTCTTTTTATGGGAATGGGTGCTTTATGTCTGCTTGACACTGTGGAGGACTAGTGGAGACATGTTTTTTTCTTTGTTACTAATGTTGATGGTTTCTTCTGTGTGTGTTTTTCCAATTGTTTTTTGCCTGCTCCTCGTAAACTGGCAAAACCAAAGAGCTACAGTTCAGGAGCTTGTAGCTCCATTTGTTACCAAAAAAAAAAAAGTAAAAATTTTAAAAAGTAAATTCAGTTTGTAATAATTGCTTGACTACACTGTACTTTTAATATACCAAATGTGATAATTTTATGCCAAACCAACTTGTACATAATTACATATTATGTTCCTAAAGTAACAAAGTGACTTTCAATCTGTAAAAAGTGCTAATATTGCATTTTTTTCAATTTTTGCAAAAAATTCCATTTGGGGGAAAAATGTTTTTTTCCCGTGGGTTCAAAATTTCCAGAAATTTTACATCTCTCTCTACACACACACACACACACACACACACACGGTAAGTTATAGTATTTTCAGTAAATTGTAGCAGCAGGGTTTTGGGACTCTCGATTAAAAAACAAACCATACACATTTGCATGGATCCTAACTTTTGTTCCATGAATGCAGCAGGGCTTTCGCATCCACCCTTTCACTCTGCAGCATTCTTCACCCTTTGAAAATCTGTATTTGGGGAATGCAGGGGTTCTTGGCAATGATAAGAGATGTGATGTGGGGTCCTGCAGAGGGGAGTTGTCAGAAAGCACCTCCTCCCTTATGGGAATGGAAGAGCAATGTAGGATCGAGGTCAATTTTTTTTTGTCTCTTGTTTTCCTCATGTCTTTGTATGAAATTAGATTGTATCTTGGATTTTTTTTCTTTCAGTTTGCTGAGTGGAAGAATTTCAACACTGAAAGATGAAACTGGTGCTGTGAGTATTCTGTTTGTTTTTAATTTGTTACGACATGAATTTGGTTCTCGTGTTAAGCTTAGTGGTTGACACTGTTGGTTACATCCAGGATAACTCTCACAGTCCCATGTGTCTAAATGCTCAAGCTTTAAGAGTTATAAATCAATGTAAAATTAAGGTGTTGTTAATATTGGTTCATAGCTTACAATCCTGGTTGATATCTTAAGTTATATCTTAAACCACACAGCTGAGATAAGGTCTAATCCCAAAAATTGAGGTAGATTACAGCAACCACACACATTTATAAACCAGCCTGATCTGCCTGAAGACTGATTCTACGTGTACAGAATCTTGTTGTATGTTCCAAGCCACAGAAGAGCTTCTCAAAGAAATGGCCCTTGACTTGTAATGTATCTGATTAATATGAGCTCAACAAATTTGTATTCTAAGTCAGATAATTATGAGTTATGGGAACATTTCTAGATAAATGGAGGGAATCTGCTCTCGTTCTTGTACTTTCCAGAGGTGAAAGTATCATTTCAACAGGTCTGCTAAGGCTATTTAGTGTAGTTGTGGTAAGAAAATTAGTTAGAAAAAAGTCCTTTTTTATTTAATAAAGTCAGTTTTTTTATTAGATAAAGATTTTGTGCTGTATATAGGTTAAAGTATTAACAAAATTAAGCATTTTTAGGTCACATTGATTTCAACCACACTGAAACACCTGCTTAAACTGCTCCCATTAAAATAAATGAGACATAAGTGTGAATAATTAGGGCAGGGTTGTGTTCCTATTGTAAAACAACTTTTTAATTATTTTTCTTTTTTTATGGTGTTATTTTGTTAATAAAAAATTGATAAAAAACAACTGTGCAAAGCTAATAAATTGGCTCTCTTTTCTTTGTAGATATTTATTGATAGAGATCCTGCAGCATTTGCGCCTATTCTAAATTTTCTTCGCACAAAGGAATTAGATTTTCGGTAAGAAATTCTACGTTAATTCTCACTGTCATTTTAAAAACTTCTGGAGGAAGGTGTTCATAAAATACTCTTAAGATCAATGAAAATCAATTTCAAAAACCTTGTAGTTGTTGTAGAGGTTGCAGTACCACCCCCTTGGATTCCACAGAATAATCCATTCTAAAATCTTTGAGGCGCATTTCTGCAGAAGTTCTAGGGGGTCCACTTATTTATAGCAGAATCTATTGGGTCTTCTTTAAACTTTTGCAGAAGGTTTAGACTATCCTCTGTGGATCTCATACTGGGCAGGTTCGCACATCATGCCATACTATGCTGTGAGTAAGTCACGAAGGTTGTTTGTTTGCGGAACATCCCATGGTAAGCCCGGCAGACAATCGGGCTTGCTGTGTCTTGTTCTCCCCCCCTTTCCCTGCTCCAGCTCTGGCACATATCCTGGGGGATTTTGTGGCAAAATTCTATCTTGCCTCCCACACCCTATTCTGATCGCTACCCCTTTTTGTTTCCCGGCTTCCCCCCCCCCCCCCAGTGTCTAAAAAATGTGCAATAAATTATTTTATTGGTGGTTTTATTGTGTAGTATGTGTAGCCTTGCCTGATTAATTTCCTTTTAGGTTTCAGCTGTCAAAAGCAGCATCTAAATGAAGTAGGTAATGTACAAGGAAATTGACAAGCTGAGATTGCATATAGGCAAATTTGTGCACAGTTGCAACAGTTGCCCAACTCCAACTTTTCCATTTACTTCCCAGTCTTTAAATTTGCCCACATTTCTCTTCCATTTACTTCCTAGATCTAAAATTAGTGCAAATATTCCTGACAGGGTTTTTTTTGGGAAAAAATCCTTAGATGGTGGCAGAATGGGATGGCGCTAATAAGGCACCAGCAGTATTTATACAAACCCCTCTCCATGGGGTCCTGTTCACTCCGTTCTATGCAGCCATCTTAAGGTTATTTAAAAAAATTGTCAGGGAACTGCAATAACCACAGTAATAACTCTTCCAAAAAGGAGCTGTGAAAAGTGAAGGGAGTTAATATCTCCCCTTTCTGGATTAGCTGGAAAGTTCAGGAAGTATTGAAAAGGTAGAGGACTCTAAGAAGTGTCAGTTTCACTTCTTAGTCTATATGCAACTTCTTAGCCTATATGCAGCCTCGTCTTGTCAATTTCCTTGCATGTTAGCTACTCCCTTTGATAGTGGAAACATACAAGGAAATTGATCAGGCAAGACTACACTATCAAAAAGCCATAAGTGTGCACTTGCACAGGACCAGCAAAAATAATAATTTTAAAAAAATTGATCACTATTGCGCATTATTAAGGCATTAAAAAAAAGTCTGGGGAACAAGGGACGGTCCTTCTGATGTGCCTTTTCAGCATTGGTGGAAGGACGGTTACTGGCGAGATAGCAAACAGCAAGTGGCACAGACTTCTTTTGCTGCTCTTGCTAAGCGGTTCTGTAGCCCACCTCCGCAACCCACGTGATAAAATCAACCTTCTGGGTTCTGATGACACAACAGCCCACCATGGGCATGAACAACCCTACAACAAGCCATGGGTTGTTTGTGAAAAATAAGCCTACTCATTATGGGTACCCACATGGCTACCCATTATGGGTTGTTATGTTGTGCAAAGCCAGTCTTTCTCTAGCCTTTAGCGCATGGGCCACAAAGCTTCTGATACAATCTCGTGACCAAAGTCTCAAGACATGAGACATCTGTACAGTCTTTGTGGCCAAATGCTTGAAATGGTTCAGCCCAAATGAGAGCTAAGCCCACCTTTCTTTTGTGTATTTAGTCTGATTGTGAGAGAGACGTATACACCCACCCCATCTGACAATGCCTAGGTGTGTGTGTGTGTGTGTGTGTGTGTGTGTGTGTGTGCATTGGATTGGACTCTTAGTCAACACATTCTACTATATGTATCCCAAAAGACTTTAGTTCTTTGATTTTTACTGTTCATAACAGTAGCAGTTAAATTAAAGAATAGAGATTTCAGTTCAGTGAATCGGATTCAATATACTTCCTTAAGATTTTAATGTAACTTGAATTTTTCTAGATGTTTCTGATAATAAATAGCATGTAAATCTATTTTCAGTTGACAGGTAGTTTTTGCGTGTGAAAATAAAACTTCTCATATGAGATTGAGTTTTAACTTTCATTTAGAATTTTAATTTCTGTGCTGAAACTACCTTGTTTATTTTTTAAATAGTATTTATATTTTCTACCATTTTACAGGGGAGTAAGCATTAATGTGCTCAGGCATGAAGCAGAATTTTATGGAATCACACCTTTAGGTAAATATATGTATTTACATTGTTCACTAGTTTGAACTTTGTGATTCGCTAGTTAGTTTGAATTACCATTGTAATTCAGTGGATTTTAATTACCTTTTTTAATGAAACAATGGAGTATCCAGAATGTTAACAACTCATATCATAATTGGAGTCTGTATAGTAAATAATAATGAAATGACAGTTCTCAACCAAGAACTTTTGGCTCAGAAGGAAGGGGGGAAAGAACCAAAAGGAGAGCAAAATTGCCCTTTTGGGGGTGGGGTGGGCAGTTCAGCAGCAGCAAAGAGCTCCTTCCAGTGGCCACCGTTCCTGCTGCCACCGCCCAGAAACTATGTGAAAGTTGCACTATGTACATCATCCCCTCAGATGGATTCTAGGGGGAAAGTGGCAGCTGGTGGCCACTGGGAAGCTTACTGCTACTAAGACCCACCTCCCCACTAATTTCCACCACCAAGGTGATCCCCGGGATCATCCCTGTGCATCCACATGACACACAGGGGATCCCGGGATCAGGGAGGGATGATCCCTCCCTTGCCCCAGGATCTCGCCCTCCCCTTTAGCCCCAGTTTTTCCACGGTCTCCTGAGACCACGGAAGGTGTGGCCAGGTGCCGCAGGTTGACCCAGCTCCTCACGATTCCTCGTGAAGAGCCAGGAACGGCAGATGGGGCGCAGCGCTCCTTAGGAGCACTGCACCCATTGGAGGTAGGGTGGGGGGAGTGGGGAAAACAGTTTATTTTTTTAAAAAAACCTTACCTTTTGCGCACGAGCGTTCATGCGCTGGTGCCCCTTTAATCCCCCCCAAATGGCGGGTGCGACGCCTCTCCTTCTGAGGTCGTCGTGTGTAAACAGAGGAGGGATCTCTCGATAAACACATAGCGAGATCTTCATCCTCCGTCGGGGGCTAACCGATAGGTCTAGCTAAGGCCCAAGAGAGGTACACTTGATGAGGAAATGGGACAGGGCCTTTTGGATTGCAGCACCCTGATTGTGTAACTGCCTTCCAAAAGAGGTTTGAGTCCCTCATTGATGGTTTTTAGACAGGTGGTTAAGACTTATTTTATCTTATTCCACCAGTCTTTTGATTTATTTTAATTGCTAGGGGTTTGTAAATTGCTTTTGTTAGCTTGTTTTTATTGCTCTTTGGTTTTTATTATTTCATTTAATTGTTATTTTAGTGTTGTAAACCCCCTAGGGGACTTTTCTGAGGGCCAAACAGCTTTCTGTAAATCATTTTATAAATAAATATTTCTCCCCCCTTGGAAAAAATTGCCAAGTTCTCCCTCCCCCATACACACGCAGCATGGTGAAATGGGGAGAGGCTCTTGTGCTCTGCTTAAAGTAAATTCAAGGTATGTTTAAGGTGATGTTTGAAAACTAGACTTGCCGTCTTGGTAAAAAGGTAAAGGCAATGGAAAAATCTTCTTAATGTCAAGTTCATTCTTAGTACACATGCTGTTTTCTTTCAGTAAGAAGATTGCTCTTGTGTGAAGAGCTAGAGCGTTCCTCTTGTGGCAGCGTTCTTTTTCATGGATATTTGCCACCTCCAGGTACTTGCATACGTTTTGCATGCCATTGCTGACCTCGGAAGCAAGAAGCAACTCTTGAAAACTACTGTGGCTTTGCAGTTATGAGATTTTCCAAAAAGGAATTTTGAATCTATCAGGTTATTGGGCTTTGCTATTTGTAAAGTTACATGGTCACACCCGCTATAAAGTTTTCACTTCAAGATGTTCTCAGTATTTTAATATAAACTGTTCTCTGCTGCCTCCTTGCTGTTATTTCTAGACATATCCCAGAATCCCTTGGGTAGCAATAGGTGCCATAATGCCATTGAAACATTATACTTTATCGCTTAGTCACCCACCTGCCTTAGCTCTCTGGCTTTTATTGGTGCTGAGGGGTGGTGTCTTTTTCAGGCTAAAGAGGGGTCACTCAGTAGTTCAGCAAGCCATTGTGAGTCCCCACTGGGAAATATACCTCCATACTATATCCACTGGACATATGGCAACCATGTGAATGCTTAATTAAAAGGCTTTAATAAATTAAAGCCTTATAGGGCTGTAGCGTACTGCTTTTAGTGAGTGGCTGATCTATAAACACAAGTTATCTGTTAGTTCATTGTTTTCTTGATAAGTCAGTGTACACCAAAACTATACAATAGAGTAGTTATTAATATTTTGAAGAACTTATGGTTTGGATCCTGAGGGCTGCTACATCTTAGGGTCAAGCAGCCCTCTGGGATGGTATGGAATGGGGCATGGAGGGCTGCCGGGGGAGTGGGAAATTGGTCAAAATTGGAAAGAGGCACCTTCGAAGAATCCAGATCTACTCACGTGAGGTGCCTCTTCCTGATTTTTGGAAAATTCCTCTTCACCACATAGCCCCAGTGCTATTCCGTAGGGTGCCCTACACTCAGAGGAACTCGAGGAGAGTGCATTTTGGAGAAGGGGATGGGGAAGTCCCTTCCCATTTATTTATTTATTTGTTTATTTTACAAAATTTATGAATTGTCTATATCAAAAACAAAAAACATTCCGAGTGGTGAACAGTGAAGTAGAAAAGAATCAACAATGAAAAAAATCAAAATATTTAAAATCAAGTTGTACAATAAATCTGTGGCTGCTCATTCAGGAAAAGCTTTTTAAATAAAAATGTCTTTAGCAGACACCAAAAACAAAGGAACTACTTGACATCAGCTGGCAGGGAATTCCACAAATGAGAACTCCAAGTTAACTCTAAATGGACCTGAGGTCCATGTGGAACCACCATGAATGTCTCCTCTGATGTCCTCAGTGACCGACCAGGCTGATAAGGGAGAAGGTGCACCCTCCCATGAGCGTCCATCCACTCACAGTTCTTGGGACTTAGTCTTGGGTGTTTTAACTACCTACAACCAAATAAGATAAATGTCTTCTTTTTTCTCTTAGGCATTCCAAGTCGTAAGATCAGCAGCTCTACAGGGACATCTACTGATGTTAGAACCCCTCAAAATTGCCCTGAAGGTGAGGCCCGAGGAGGGAATATGCAGCCTTCACTTGCTGGTACTGGAGAAGATACTGTTAGGCTAGGTGAGGAATATCGTCTTCTTTTTTTAATGCATTTAAAATCTGTGGGAGAGTATCTTATAGTTGTGTCTAAAAATCCAAAATTGGTTCTCGCATTGATACGTTCATTCTTCAAAATTGTGATGATTTATAGATTTGGCTGAAGATGCGCCCTTCAATGCAAAACAAGCTACAAGTGTATGAAGGCTGAAACTTGGTTACGTGTTGTGTGTCTAGACAAAGAAATGGCAACATTACAGGCTGTTTGTGCTGGCTACAACTTGATTTCGGGCACCTGCTTACATGCGATGGGAGTATAGGTTGGAAATCCCAAATGTAATTCTTCTCAGTCAAGCAGTATGTCTTTATGAAGTAAAAACCATTATTTTCTGTGGTGAACTTATCTGAACTCTCGGACATTCCATGACAGAACATTTAGATGCATGAAAATGTTGGTACAAAGCATTCAATACTAATAGAATAAATGGAGTACTGATGAAATAAATGTTTACTGTAATTTTGAGTTCTATTTATTTACTAGGCTGCAGTATTGGCCAAATACTGTGTGGTGGTCATCCATCTGCACCTGTGATCAATCTCTTCTTCCTCACCATTGCATCTGACCATGCAGATGTTCTGCTGTGTTAGACGAGACAGAAAGAATGCATGTGTGCACACAGATAGCAGACATATAGCACTCTGCTTTGGTTCCCCAGAGTTAGCTAGACTTTGCTAACCCTCCTCTCTGCATTGTGCAGAAGCATTTTGACTGGTCTGTCTTCCGTTGGCTTCCATCTAGTGTGGTATAACTAGGAAGGCAGTGATAGGTGGTGGCTGAATGCACATATACTCGATGGGCTTTGCAGGCAGTTGGTCCCAGTACTTTAGGCATTGCCATACTGAGCTAGTTGGACCAATAGCTTGACTTTTGTGTAAAGCAGATTCATATGCAGATAGCAAACTGCATTGTTGTTCTGCTATACACAAGGTCAATCCCGTTTAGCTCTATCTTCTATACTAAGGTTACTAAATTCTAGAATTGCTACAAATGATGTAAACTGACTTACAGTTGCATAAGTTATTCTGCTTCTGCCAATGGCTACTAGTCATGCTGGCAACATATTATCTTGAGTATCAGAGGCAGAATGATTCTCAATACTAGTTGGTCCGGAAAACAAGTGGGAGTGTGCTATTGCAAAAAAGTTCACGAAACCATGGTTATGAACTGTGGGGGCAATCTGCACACAAGAAGCATTCCATAGTTATGGACTGAGAAGTATTTGGTCTGCATGGAAACTCAAGTTGCCCTCCTTGGCTTCTGGAAATCCTAATCACCTCCCCATTTTGATTTCTGAACTCTCACATCTGTCTTCGTAGCCCAAAAAGTTAGAAGTGTACATGAGAGAGAGAGAGACTGAGAATGCAAGTTCAGATTTTCAAGGTGCTGAATTTGGTGCCCAGTACCAATTTCATACTTGCATAATGCGATTGTGGAATTTCAGAATTCACATTACCCTATCTATACAAGTGAAATTGTATTGGTGGCTAAAGAAAAAATGTTCATGATTGTGGATAACTTCACCTTGCCTCTGCTGTCTTGTTTTTAAAGGATTTCCTGTGGATCCGCGAAAAGTCTTGATAGTGGCTGGCCATCACAACTGGATTGTAGCTGCATATGCTCACTTTGCAGTTTGTTATAGGTAAAGATTGTGTTTCGGGTATCTTTTAATATTTGTGCTGTTTTATGGGACAAAACATTTTCCTAAAATATGACATGGTTGTTTCTTTTAAGAAACACAGCTGCTTAAGGCTTTTTTTTTGGTAACAATGCGGAAAATAGTAAAGCAGACAGAGGGAGCTTTTATAACTTCATCCCCTGCAATAGTAGATACCTTTCTTCAATCAGGCATGTTGGACCCATCTCAAAGCTGTTTTCCCCAAGAGTTCTTGTATTTAGATGTACATAGACAAGTACAAAATGTATGTTTCATATCATTTGTCCCACAAATGATCTCTGATGTTGAGTATATCAGAGACCATTTTTGGGACATTTTTTTTTAAATAAACTTGTTTTACAGAATTACTGTATACAAGAAACAATAGCATGAACATTTCAGTTACCCTGTTCAGATGACAAGCTAAGCCATGGTGGTTAAGCATTTTGAGCTAAACGTTATGGTTAGTGTGTCGTGTGAGCCATGACTTAGCGTGTCATGTGAACTGTTCCTAAACGTGGCTACATAAACAGAGTTTAAACATGCTCACTAACCATTTGCTGCAAAAGGGTTAGCGGCCTAACCATGGCTCAGTACAGTGTTCCCAAACTTTTTCAGGTAACTGCCCCCTTGGTTCCACAAACTCATGCCCAGTGCCCCCTACCCTACACTATAAAAATCATTATTCAGAATAGCGTTTTTCAACGATCCACTAAGGAAGATAATAATAATAAAATTCAAAACAGTAACAATTAATTGAATATTTATTCAAAATCCAATTAATTTTTTTAGTTTATTCAATTAAACATAATTGATGAACTTGATCCAGTGATATCATCTTTTCAAAGTCTGATAGTCATTTAGCAAGAATATTAGATATCACGTTTAGTAACTAGGGTAAACCTCACTATTCTGTAAATTCTTAATGTGATGGATAGGCTTGATGAAGTGATACCAGTTTCCCAATGACTGGTTTAAAGTCACTTAACATGAGTCTTAGGCCACAGCTAGACCTAAGGTTTATCCTGGGATCATCCAGGGCTCGCCCCTGCCTGAGCACTGGATCCCCTGTGTCTCACCTAGATGAACAGGTTTGACCCCTGGACGATCCAGAGATAAACCTTAGGTCTAGCTATGGCCTTAAATCACCACGTTTAGTAATCTGGAATCGATTTCTTTGCTTAGAGAGAAGTAGGCAGACCATACTAAAACCACATTCCACTAAATATGATGTTGGAAATGCAACCAGGAGCTTCTGAACCCCTCACCATAGTGCAGGATAGCGATCAGAAATTTCCTTCTGTAGCCAAAACTCCTGGTACGGAAAAGACCACTTCAAGTGCCCCCTGCCGCCCCTTTGCCTCTTAGTGCCCCCCCTGCCGCCCCCTTGCCTCTTAGGGCCCCCCCATGCCATACCACCGCCCCCAAGGGGACGGTACTGCCCACTTTGGAAACCACTGGCTTAGTATGTTGTCTGAACAGGCCCAATGTGTGGAATAGTCTGTCTGATTTAGGGATTTCATGGTACAATGCTGTGAGTTACTGCATCCAGTATAAATTCAATGAGACTGGAGTGCTTCAGTCAAGTGCTGTGGTGTAACACATACTGTGCTGTGCCTGCATGTTGGGCCAGTTCTGGTTCAATAGAATGGGTTGACGCTATTATTCAAGGAATGGCAACTATTGCCAAATAATTGCTACATTTCTTTAACATGTTAATTGGCATAAAAGTAATGTTGAAAGGGTATTGGGAATGATTTGAAGCAACCACTCTGATACCAACTTTATAACCCTAATAAACTTAGAATGAGATTGCAGCAGACATATAGTATAGCTGGAAAGTACTGAACCGTGTGTTTTACATGTGGCATCTGTGTAGCTTTGTCGTTTCAAGTCACAGATATCTTTCGACACGAATATATTCTTCTCTTAGTTTCCTTGCTTTTTCAAGCAAATTGGCAAAATCACTTTTTCTGCAAATCGAAACATTTAATGCTTTAATTTGACACATCCCTTCTATTTTGTATGTATGTGATAGCCTAGACATTAGCATCTCTTTGTTCTCATTACCAAGATTGTTCCTATAGTCTAGAAACTTGAGAAATGCTCAGCGTATCTTAGAACTTCATAGCGCCCCTTTTGTCGGTGTATGTGTGTGATTGTGGTTTTCTCTGAAGTATAGTAATAACAATTCTGAGATACACTTCCTTTCTAATGAGAAGTGCCTAGTCTGAATTTAGGTGCTTCACAAGGAATAAATATCTGCCAGCCTACATATTCTTCCATAGACGTGTATGACTATAATGAAAGAGAACTTTCTTTTCTTGTGCAAAATGGAATAGTTGTCTTTTTATTTTCTGAGCGGCACAAATACTAAAAACGCTTTCCACACTGAGGAGCTCCTAGATTTATACCATATGGCCACCGTTTAATTTTTACGGCTCCTTACATGCAATGAAACTCCAAACCAATATATTCACATCTTACATGTCTGCATTTAGGATTGTTGTTACATAATAATCTTATTACAGCCTATTCTGCTTGACTGCAGCAGTGGGAGAGGTAAGCATGGCTGATACCATTGGCTTGGCTGAGATTGACAACCACTTGGCTCCTCCTTTCCCTGAACTTTCTATTAGCAGCCATTCCACCTGGGTGCAGTAGAGGGGAGAGCTGGGACAGCAGGGCCCACTTGGCAGAGAGAAACTTGCCATTTAGCTCTTCCCCTTCCTTAACATTGTCCATTTCATCTGGCCATTATAAGCACTTCAAACATTTGTACCCAACGCTACTTTTCCCCCTAGTTCCTTCACGATCCCTTTTATTTATTTATTTAAAACATTTGTATCCCGCCCTATATCACTAGGATCTCAGGGCAGCATACAGATAAAATCATACAATATAAAACAAATATACACAGCTAAAAACAAATTAAATCATTAATCAAGTTAAAACCAGTATATAATTTAAAAGCAATAAAACAATTAAAACAGTTAAAACAATGTGCAAGCCAGGTGAATTTAACCATTAAAGTCTTTGTTAAAAAGCCACGTTTTTACTTGGCGTCAGAATAAAGTCAGTGCTGGCACCAGTCGGGCCCCCAAGGGGAGGGCATTCCACAGCCGGGGTGCCACAACAGAGAAAGCCCTCTCCCATGTCCCACCATAGCATATGTCTTGCGCTGGTGGGATGCGGAGGAGGGCTCCTCCAACATATCTCAAGTCTCGGGCAGGCATATATAGGGAGAGGTGCTCCCTCAAGTATCGAGGTCCCAAGCCGTTTAGGGCTTTAAACATCTTTACCAACACCTTGAATTCCAACTGGAAGCATATAGGCAGCCAGTGTAATTCCTTTGTAAGATGGTCTCTGTAAGATGTGTCTGCCAGTCTAGTGTTATCTATTAAATTGTAAGCCTGCAGGCAGGGACTCTCTCATTTTCCCTCTTTTTGCAGCACCTAAAAAAACTGTTAGGTATGTTATAAATGTTAGGTGATGATGATACACCCTTTTTCCTTTGACATTGCTGGGATTTCTGCTGATTATGTCATATTATCAAGTGCCAAGGTGAGAAAATATAGGAGGCTACCTTTTAGAATACTGGAGAGGGTGGGTTTCACTTCTCTGTTCTTAAAGCTAATTGCTGATAGATGAATCCATAATTACTGGCTTATTATACATTTGATACAGCACATATCTAGGTTTTAATTTGAAGGTATTGAAATTATTCTCACTTAATGAGAATGTAGGATATAGGATGTTTCAAATGATTTTATGCCCCCTGAAAGCTGGGATAACTGGCTTCTTCTGAAGTTTGGGTATACCTTGGAATGCTTACTTATAGAAACATGTTTTAAATCGTTTTGAACTGTAATACATAAATAAATACTAATTCTTTCTCTTAGAATTAAAGAATCTTCTGGATGGCAACAGGTGTTCACAAGTCCATACTTGGACTGGACTATTGAGCGTGTGGCTCTGAATGCAAAGGTTGTTGGTGGTCCACATGGAGACAAAGATAAAATGGTTGCTGTTGCATCTGAGAGCAGCATCATTTTATGGAGCGTTCAGGATGGTGGTAGTGGTAGTGAAATAGGTGAGTGTGAGATGTGGGGTTTTTTTTTTACTTCTAATGGCTCAGTGTTTTACATTTCCTGGCCTGGTTCAGACAACACGCTAAACCGTGCTGCTTAACTACAAAATGGTTAAGGGAATGCATGCATTCCCTTAACCATTTTGTGGTTAAGCAGCACGGTTTAGCGTGTTATCTGAACCAGGCCACTGTCTGACTACTTGACTGCATTTTTTTTGCTTGCTGGATACACTTAACATTTACTTCTTTATCAATCACTCATTGGCTAAAGCAGTATTTTAATATGAAGGAAGATGAAATCTAAGCGCCAATGTTGCCTTAATGGGTGGATAGTGGTATATGTCAATTACAGAAGTGTTACTGAAGCCCTGTTGTGATAATAAGTAGAAAGTAATTTAATTTGTGACTGACTTATTGCAGCTCTGCATGGTGAACCTGAATGTGGGAATTAGAGATGACAGTTTGGAATGACTGCCAGCATGTCTTGTTCTTACTAAAAGCCGTGTTTCTCAAGATCTCCTTCTGATAACCTTCAAAAATCATAATTTGGGCAATGCTTTGCCACTAATAATCTTTTGAGCAGAAATTAGCAGAGATAGCTAGCACTGGGCATTGGTCAGCTTCAGAGCCAAAGGCTTCACATTACCAGAAGGTACTTAAATATGGAAAAAGCTTCCAGAGAAGCCAAATATTTCACTCTAGAGATCTGATTGATAGCTTGTCTTTCTTATTAAAATATATACTTGCTTCCAAACATCAGCAGTGGCCTTTTTGCGCAGGGGCAGATATACAAAGAATCTCTTGAGTTCTAAAAGTAGCATTTAAGTAGTGGTGTAGTGATAATGACAGATTGTTTCCCCCAGCTATGAAGAGCTGTCACCATAGATATAATCTACTTACCAGCAAAGATGTGTAGTGCCTTGATGCATTTTTCCAAAATTAGTTGTATGTTAAGAGAGGTACTCAATAAGAGTGGGTTTGCTTCCTGCCCTCAAGTAATTAAGCCCCTGAGGGAATCAATATTTTAGTGGGGGAAATGACTTTAGAACAGTGTGAATAGTCAATTAAATTTGGTTGTCTGTGCACTGTGACAGTGCAGATTATTTTATTTATTTATCAGTGCCTTTCAATATGCAATTATCAGGTAGTTTACAAAGTTAAAAAGAATAACGAATACAATGAAGCAGCAATGAATTTAATTCAATTAAGACAGCAGGATAAAAGCAGTGAAAAGAAAAACAACAACTTTGGTACAAAGTCTTAAGGGCATATTTAAAAGGTCATCACCTGGTGCCGAAAAGACATCTTTGTCAGTACCAGGCAAGCTTCCTTGAGGGAAGAATTCCACAAATAAAGCAGAGTTGCCATCGGTAGCCATGGAGAAGAGTACAAATTATATAACTGTGTAAGTTATAAAACACCCTTCCCCAACCTGGTGCCCGCCAGATGTTTTGGAGCAAAACTCCCACCATCCCTGACTGGTGCTAACAGGAGTTGTAGCCTGGATAAGAGAAGATTGAGGGTAGACATGATAGCACTCTTGAAATACTTGAAAGGTTGTCACACAGAGGAGGGCCAGGATCATTTCTTGATCATCCCAGAGTGCAGGACATGGAATAATGGGCTCAAGTTCCAGGAAGCCAGATTCTGGCTGGATATCAGGAAAAACTTCCTGACTGTTAGAGCAATACGACAATGGAACCAGTTACGTAGGGAGGTGGTGGGCTCTCCCACACTAGAGGCATTCAAGAGGCAGCTGGACAACCATCTGTCAGGGATGCTTTAGGGTGGATTCCTGCATTGAGCAGGGGGTTGGACTCGATGGCCTTATAGGCCCCTTCCAACTCTACTATTCTATGATTCTATGATACTTAATTATTTTTAATAGTACAATTGTATACACGTTTGCAGTGATAGGAGGAAGTGTTTGCCTCTTCAAAGAAACTATGCTCATTTTATTCTGGTAGCAGATAAGAGTTGACAAGGGAACCTAAACTTTAGATCTGCTGTGCTTCCTCTTCTGTAGCTTGATTGGAGGGACTTATAGCTAATTTATCTTTTTCTTTTTTAGTGCAAGGGAACAGGGAGATTAAATAAATGAAAAAAGTTACTTTCTGGTGCCTTCTTCCTCTTACCCATTATATGCCCTAGCCTCCCTGTGTTGCCTATGTGGGCCATATCATTTCACGACTAACAAACTTTTAATCTGGGACCTGTAATCCAAGCATTTCATGGTTCTCAGAACATAAGGATCCTTGCAGTGGAATGATTCTTTCAAATAGTTGTCTTTAGGAAAAGACCGGTATAGGAATGAAATACTTTACTGTTAGAGAATAACCTGTTTGCATGCATAAATTTGAATTATGCCTGGCATCACTGAGATTGCATTGTAAATTTATTCTATTAACCAGCAGAAATTGAGTACTAAGGAAATTATATCACACTTCACTTTCTAATTCTACTTCCTATTCTTTAGCATTCTTAGGCCTTAGCTAGACCTAAGGTTTGTCCCGGGGTCATCCCTGCCTGCTCCCGGGATATCCTGTGTGTCATTTACCTGAACAGGGATGACCCCGGGACGATCCCGGGATAAACCTTAGGTCTAGCTAAGGCCTCTGTATTCAACCTTCTATCTCACTTGAACTGTGGCTCTCCTCTCTACATTCAGTGAAAGCTAAATTGGACTTTTAAAAGTGATAACCTGCTGGTTTAAAATGTCTTAAACAATTAAATAGAAAATGAATATAGCCAACATCAATAGAATAAATAACTCTGTTCAGAACTATAGCTGTATCATACAACATGCTTTAAAAATATGGATGTATTGAAATGAATGTGTATCAGAACTATATAGATATATTTTAGTTCATTTTGCTAATTTACTAAGCAGGACTCCACTCTTTCAGAAAACTTTACAGGCCCATTTCTCTTTCAAAGGCCTAATGTTAGCAGCCCTGCCTTGGGATAGAGAAGTAATGCTTTGTTCATGTCCTGGAAAAGAAACAATTTGTTGTTACAAACACTCTTCAGAAGCTGACAACACCATCTATGGAAAATTGCAAGGGCTGGCATCTCCATGATAGAGCTCTCCCAGAGGCTGTTTTCCCTTCAATATTACTTACATAAGATACCACTACTGGATTGCTGCTATAAGCAATATTTTACTGAGAGGGCCCCTTAAGACAAGAGCCTGTCATTACTTATACCATCGTCTTCCCTGTGGACGGCCATCAGGATTGTTGAGCCTAAGCAGGAGTGACACTTTAAATTCCTTCAGACTATTCATGCTGTCTTCCTTGATTTCCCTGAACCTCATCCTTCTCCAGAGTAATCAATTCTAGTTGTTTCTCTCCTTTTTATTATTGCCTGCTTTTATGCACCCTGCTGTTAAATATAGTCAGCATCACAGATGATCATATGCCCTGAAAAATTATTTGGCATTGTAATTAAGTCACTATGCACCAGGCTTCTTGGCTGCTTTTGGAAAACATAGTAGCTACTGTCCACCACTTTAAAATAGCATATTCGTTCTTGGTGTCATAGTTTTGTTCTCATACATTTTGGAAATCAGAAGTTTCTTCAAAGAGTTTTCGTAGAGCTTTGTATACAAAAAGTACTTAGATAATTGCATGTTTGTCCATTGTAGGATTAATTCTTAAATAGATTCATAATAAAATTATTGAGAGCAGACTTCATTTGGCTGTATTTCTCATATGATAAGCTTATTAATTCTGATCTAATGGATGTAACTGGCAGGCATTCTGTTAAATCAGCCCAGGAAATAAACTGACTGTAAGAATATTTCTTCAGTCTCGCAGTATTGCGACTCCCTTTAAATAGTTTGCATTCATATTAAATGTTAATAACCAACTAATTTATCATGACAGCTTGTGTCAAAAATCAGATTATAATCCATAGATAATTTACTGCCATTGATAACTGGAAGGAGAGTTTGCATGTATATGAATCAGTTTAACAGTCTCTTGTGATATTGAGGGGGGGGGGAATTGAAAGGTAAAGTTTCTAACCTTTGCACTTCAACCATGCAAAATTTGGTTGAGGAAATGGTACAAGACCATTCATTATAACAGTAAAAATAGAAGAAATTTCCTGTTTCAACAAACACAGAGACTCAAATGTACAGTTGGATAGTTACATCATAGGCATTTTGACCTTGTTATGTGGCAGTGGTGGCCTGTTCCTTCTGCCACTTGTAGCCTTAGCTCAGACTGGATGAGTTTGCTGGATCCTAGGCCACAGCTAGACCTAAGGTTTATCCTGGGATCATCCAGGGTTCGCCCCTGCCTGAGCACTGGATCCTCTGTGTGTCACCTAGATGAACAGGTTTGACTCCTGGACGATCCAGGGATAAACCTTAGGTCTAGCTACAGCCCTAGCTGACTGTTCTTCATTATGGGTGAAGGTGTTACTGAATCCACACCAACCAATCTGCAGTTGGATAGGATATTGTTACAGCAGAAGAGAGAATTTATTAGTCTTTTTTCACATACTTTCTGAAAACAACATTTACATGCTCATGCAAGCTATTGTGTTCTAAAGAAGTGCCTTTACGTCTTGTATTTATTCTGGAAACAAATTTAATGACACTTTTGGTGTTTGGGTGTGTGTTTTTCTTATAGGAATATTTAGTCTTGGAGTCCCTGTAGATGCTCTCTTCTTCATTGGTAACCAGTTGGTGGCTACTAGTCATACAGGAAAAGTGGGAGTATGGAATGCTGTAACTCAACATTGGCAGGTATCTTAAATGAAAATGCTTACAGTTCTGCGTTTTATAAGGATGCAAAAAAAAAAGGCATCGATTTTTAGATGATACATTCTGATACTTTGGTTTTCTCTGGTTTTTCCCTATTGAAATGTTATTTCAAGATAGTGGCTCTTAAGAATGTGCAAGTCACAAAGCTTTATATTACAATTTATCAGTAAAACTATTAAACTTGTCAGTATTTGCTTGCAAGTCAGACTAATCCTATCTTACACTCAAGACAAAAGAGGTTTTTGTGTGTGTTAATCCTGTGAAACTCAGAAATTCTGTCATCTAGTCAAAAGCTTTTCAACTGATGGTACTGTACATCATGCCTCAAAGATAACTACTTTATATTTCTCTTCTCAAATGCCTGTGATTTTTATATATTATGCATTCTGACAATGGGAAGAGGGATTCTTGGATTCCAGACAAGACTGAGGGAAGAGCTGGGCATTCATGCAAGAAACAAACCTTGTAACCCAGCCAGATGAATGTCTCTGTGGCACAATGTAAAGACACTGTGTAATGAAATCCAAGAGGCTGCCTTGCAAATCTCGAGAGGCAGAAGTGACCTAAGGCTGACTCCTGTGGCTGCCACAGCACTGGTTGAATAAATCCTGATTTTACCCGTAAGTGACAGTCATGCCAACGAGTAACACTACGAGAATGCAAAGAGCCAAGTGTTGTAATGCAGTAATTTTGTTATGTATTGAAGGCTGACCTAGTATGTTTGAGTGTAATGAAAATAGCTAAAATCCGTTTAAAAGCTCTGTCAGCCCCCTCTTAAAAATGCTTGAGACTCAGCCTGCATTTATAAGAAGGTGATCTACGTTTAGCTACTATTTTTTAGGAGTTACTCAGCTGTGACTGCCTTGTTTCTGTGCTGTTCAAACAATTCCTAATGTACTCATGTTATATAATCTACTCCCCACAACCCCTGAAGCTCAGTGAAGTGTGGATATCCAAGAGTTTCTGTTCTGCTTTATAATAAGGAAATACTTAGTCTGTGTCTCCCTTATGAACAGAACAGCATACTTGGAATGGGTGGAAAAATCTCTACTCTGGTAATGTTCACATGCACAAAAAAAGCAATCTGTGCATCAGTTCCCCCCTGACTTGCTGCTATCTCAGGGCTCATCTACACCAAGCAGGATATTCCACTATGAAAGTGGTGTGAAGGCGGTATATAAAAGGCAGGAGCCACACTGCTGCTTTATAGTGGCACTGAAGTGCACTGACAACTGTTGGGGCCTATGACACATCTACACCAAGCAGGATAGAACAATGATATTGGCATGGAAGAGGTATATGGAACGTGTCAATGAGCCCCAACAGTTGCCAGTGTACTTCAATACCGCTATAAAGCAGTACTGTGGCTCCTGCCTTTTATATACCGCTTTCATGCCACTTTCATAGTGGAATATCCTGCTTGGTGTAGATGAGCCCTCAGTGAGAAAAATAACAGGCAGGCGTCAAAGCACAAAATAGGCTGGTGCTCACTTGTTGCCCAGTACTGGGCCTCATGTACACATGTATGCCTCCCATCATAAGTTACACTGTAAGCACAGAATAGAGATTAATTGATTGATTTACAGCAGTTCTATGCTGTCCCATAACTAGGGTTCTTCCGAATGAAGTGCCTATGTTTTACTTCACTTCTGTTAACAAACCCTCCTGTTTGTTTTAAGTACAAAAGCGTTTTAATAGGAGGTAGAGGGGAAAGTGCTGTCTCTTTCATTGGCACAATATCAGTTGGAACTGCCATGTCCTTTATAACGAACTATGATTCAATAAAATCTGGACAGATTCAGAGAAGAGCAACAACATTGATTAAAAACTACATAAAATACAATTAAAGGTTAAAGAATTGGCTTTGGTCTTGAGAGAAACATAAAGTAATATCACTGTGCATCCTCAGGACATACATTTCTATACACATTTGAACCTACTTTTCCATGTTGTGGGACTGCACCCTTCTGGAACACAAACAGGTGGGGAGGAATTCCTCTGGTGCTAGACAACCTGGGGCCCTCCAGATGTTTTGGACCAGAACTCCTATGCTCCCTTACCATTGACCATGCTGACTGGGCTTATGGGAGAGCACCAGGTTCCCTACCCCACCTCTTGCCTATGTGGCCTTAGCTCTATTCTGCTGGAGGGCAACCTGCTATCTGTCCTGTACATAGCCAGTGTGGTGTAGTGGCTAAAGTGTTGGACTGGGAGTCGAGAGATCCGGGTTCTAGTCCCCACCTGGCCATGGAAACCCACTGGGTGACAAATCACAGAGTCAGCCTAGCCTACCTCACAGGGTTGTTGTTGTGAGGACAAAATGGAGAGGAGGGGGGGATTAGGTATGCCACCTTGGGTTCCTTGGAGGAAAAAAGGCAGGATATAAATGCAATAACTAATAAATAAAAAGAAAATTAAATATTAACGAATGCACTGGAGCACAGTATGTTTAATGTTAGGAATCTTGGTCTAGTTAGCAGGGTTCCTTCATATCTTGGAGAGAGCAATAGAGAAAGATTGAGAATGGGAGAAAAGTGTTTGACAATAAGGACTATTTACCACTTTTAGTGTGCTGAGAAACCTGTCAGAGGAATGGGTAGGAATGGAGGTCCTTGGTGTCAGGGTAAATCTAAATAGAGAAGATGTTGCAGGCCATGACAAAAATCCAGAAGTGGGTGGGTGGGGAGTAGATTCCTTCCTGTGATCTTCAGGAAGAAGAAGGGACCAGCAAGGCCTCTCCGACACATGGAGAAAAAGAACACACACTGAGTTCAAATGCTCAAGAAAAGACCAGTTATAGTCTTAGAAAACAAAGGTCAGCTCAGCACTTGTAAGGGGAGCTCTCTCTGTTTGTGTGTGTGTGTGTGTGTGTGTGTGTGTGTCAGTCAGGTGAACAAAAGGGAAGGTGACTGCTTTTCCTTGACCCTCGAGGCATGTGTTTCAATGCTAGTGGGAAAGTTGCACAAGAATTCTGGGATCTCAATGGCCAAATAATCCCCCATGAATGAGAGCCAGTTGTGTTGTAGTGGTTAGAGTGTTGGGCTGGGACTTGGGAGACCTGAGCTCTAGTCTCCACTCAGACTATGGAGCTCACTTGGTGACTTTGGACCATCCTAATTTCCTCCAGAGGGAGGAGGGCCATGTAATCCCCCTTGGTTTCCATGCAAGAAGAAGAAAGGCAGGACATAAATATAAAAATAAAATAAAAATAAGTGATAACCTGATTGTGGGGAGATTTGGGCAAAGGGGGGGGCATGATGAGCTCTCATTCAGATCAATGGTTTTGGTCCTGTGAACACACACTGTCCTGGCTTGCTACCCCTTATCTGTAACAGTTACCTGGCAAGATGGAGACATGAGAGAGAAATTGAATGTGCCTCCATAACGGAGAGAAGCGGTTGATCTCTGGTAAAATTGGAGCTATCCTAAACTTTCTCAACTGTCTAAGTGCTAAAAATTACTACATCCTTTGAAAGTCCACCATGCAAACTGTGCTGTTCTGTAGCCAAGTGAGATCCTTGTACTGTTTATATAATTCCACCTAAGGATATTATGACTCTTCCCCAGCTTGTAATAGTTTCTGGCATTCTCTCTGTAAGATTTGGGCAGACTAGCTGAGGTGGCTTACTTGATTGCTCATTCTTCAGGCAAAATTCTGATAGCGTACAGGGTATAGCGATACTGTTGCAGGCAGTGGATAATCTGGCATTGAAACTCAGTAACATTGAAATGGTGTATGTGTATTGTTCAGCCTAGACGTTTGGAGAGCTGACAACTAAGTGATCATGTTTACAGAAAATGTTCAAGTCTTGGGTTTTGTTTTGTTTTTTGGTATATTACGTTGTGTGTAAGCACATCAAATGCCTTGGATACTTGGCAAGAATTAGGAGTTGCTTTTTGACTGTGGCTCTCCAGATGTTGTTGGACTCCAATTCCTACCATTCCTGACTATTGGCCATGCTGATGGGAGTTGAAGGCAAACAGTGTCTTGAGGGCCACTGGTCCCCATCCCTGTTATGAAACGCATGAACCTGATTTGAAATTGACACAGAAAAGCTGTTGCCCTCATGTGATAGCCAGGTGAAGGGGGAGTGTTACAGTTGCTGTTACAGCTCTCTCTTTCTATGTTGATGGTAATTTCTATAAAGGGGGCCTGCTGTGTGCCTGTTAGGCTCTCCCCATGATTGGGAACCTTGATTGTGTAAGATTTCCAGCTGCAGAAAAACCTTATATGCATACAGCAGGCTCCCTTTTACTAAAATGTCCTACCCCACAATACATAGATAATTTTTGTGGGCTTTGTATCCTCCATGCAATTGTTAACGGCATGAGTGAAAGCCTGGAAAGAGAAAAACCCATGTAAGGAAAATATGCATTTTTTTGTCAGAAGAGGGGATGGGAAACCTGCAGATCACAGTCTAAATGTGGACAGCTAGGCCTCAGCGTCCTCCCCAGGCCACATCCCTCACTGGGCCCACTACAGGCCTTCTTTGAGTGCCTTGCCTGGGTTCCTGTCTTCCACCTCTGCTCACTGCAGTCATGCACCCACTGCAGTCATGCTGCACTGCAGTCATGCACCCCACCCACCCTAATTCCCTTCCTTCATCTCCTTTTCTGGCAACTCTGTTCTGTACAAGCATGTGCCAGTTGCCTCTCTAAAGGCACTCACTGTAGTTCCCATAGTGGGGAGCATAAAAGTGCACAACTCCACCCAGTGCTTCTACAGAAGCATCGCTTCACATTTGCTCAGCTAAAATTACTGCCTGGTGGTATAATTTTGCTCCGTCCAGGCAAAAGCGAGACAAGAGGTGGCTTCTCCTCCTCTTCTCACCCATCCACCTGGGCCAGGTTGGATTTGTTTTGGGGACTGGATTCAGTTTGGAGGGGGGAGGGAGAAATCTTCAGTGGATGGCTGCACAGAAGTGAGCATCTGCTGGAGTGGGAGGAGTGAATCAGGCTGGCAGCTGGTTATGCTTACCAAAGGGCAGGGCCGTGTACAAGAAGTTGTGTCTTCAGTAGTAATAAAATATCACATACTAAGTCAGTTTTATTCATCCATGACAGAGCCAAATAATTACAATAATCACGCAAACTCTTGTGTAGAGAAACAGCAAACATTTAAAGATTTTGCTGTTATTTTATTTATTTATTTATTACATTTATACACTGCCCCATAAATGTCGCTTGTGTCTGCCTTGTTATTAGAGGGAGGAATAAAATCTCTGAAACTTTTTACAAGTTTTTTTGTTGAAGAAATAATTGAAAAACTAGTTCCCTGCTACCACACCATGAAATAATGTCTGAGATTATGTATGTTGACTTCTTTTGAAATGTATTTTATGTCACTATATTCTTCATGGTAAATTTGCTGTGCGTTAGTATCATGGAATTTTACTCCATAACACTGCTACTCCTTTTAGATTTGTTTATAAATGTTCCATGTAGTATGTACGTTCCTTGGAAGTGTACAGCATTTAGAAATAATGGGAGCTGGAAGATAAGTGTGACCAGGGCCGGCTCCATGCTCTAGTGTGCCCTCAGCATAATCCTGCCACTGCTGCCTAAGCCCAGCATCACTGAAGTCCCGTTGAAGCCGCCTGGCTGCAATCCTCCATCCCCTGGCATCGTTGTTGAAGCCCCTGCCTAGATGCCAGCTGGCCGAAGCCCCTTCCCCTTGAAGCCCCCCCCCCCCGCTCAAGCCCCCAGCCCACACATTGCTCCTTTCCCTTCCATTTTATTTTACCTAGTGCAGCTCCTCCTCTAAATCCCTCAAAGTCACCATGACTGGTCAAGCGCAGGCTCTATATGTTTTTACTTACTTTTCAGTAGCAGCAATCTGAACCAATCAAATGCTGCCTTTGGTGGGACTTGGCCAATGAGGGTGCAGGAGCAACATAAAGACAGCCCTGTGCCCTCATTGGCCATGTCTGGTGGTCTGATTGGTTCATATCACTGCTACTCAAAATGTAAGTATAAAAAGGGTTTTCAAACAGGGCACCACAGGGCCTGCATGCTTGGCCATGGTGCTTCCCAGGTAGGTAAGAAGGGCAGCAGCAGACTCAGGGGCACAGGCAGGGGCATGGGTGAGTCCTTTTGAACTTCTGGGCCCTTGGCAGCTGCCTTCCCATGCTGACCCCAGGCCTGAATGTGACCACCTTGTTTGAATGTGTTGCTGCTCCAGACAAGCAGAATTTAACTGGAAAGACAAGAGAAAGCTAGATAGAGCTGATAATTAAATTACTGATCACTACGGCTCTTGGTACATTTGTTTCTTGCTAAAAACACTTCAATAAACATTGTTTTGAAATGGCAAGTGCCTTGTTGTCTCCACATGTTGGTGAAAACATTTGGGGACAGCAAGACACTTAAAAGGTTATTATTGGGAGTTTATGTGTGGGAAAGTATTATGTGTGGGAAAGAAGAGGTGGCCCTCAATGTTTTATAATTTATTCTGAAGACTCATGAGTTCAAAGAGCAAACATTCTAGACATGGAAGAATTGCCAAAATGTTAATTTTCATGGTTTCCAGTGGCCTTGTGAAACTACCTCCTCCTGTAGTATAACCAACTTACCACATTTTGAAAATTGCTAGAGAATGAGCTGCTTTCATGCTGTTGCAACAGTCCTTTCATATATGCCATAAAAAATGTGTAACTTTTTAATGGTCTTTAAATTGCTCCAATTTAACTCTGATAAAAGTATCTTCACTTAAAATAGGAAAAATGTAAATATTTTGTCAGACTATATAGGTTATAGACTGGTTTAGTTCTACTGAAATTAAAATGCCTTGACTATGAACAAGTGCCATTTTAAATTATCTATTTATTTATCTTAGGTTCAAGATGTTGTTCCCATCACTAGTTACGATACTGCTGGATCATTCTTACTGCTGGGTTGCAACAATGGATCCATATATTACATTGGTAAGAGCAGGAAAACACCCCAGCTCCCCAAATAAGATTAAGAACACATTACACTTCCTTAGTGTTTTTTCCTAACTTGTGCTCTTATTTTTTTTCCCCTTTCATACTCATTTTGGGAATTTAGTGGAATCACCTAATGATCTAAAAAAAATTCCTATCTTTTGTTTTGCAGATATGCAAAAATTTCCATTACGAATGAAGGATAATGATCTTCTGGTGACAGAACTTTACCATGATCCTTCCAATGATGCCATAACAGCACTTAGTGTTTACCTCACACCCAAAACAAGTTTGTACCATCTCTTAATGACATTTTAAAATTATTAGGGAATTTTGTTTGGTACTATGTGGCAACAGTTTTATCACCTTTCCAATCAAACCTGTTGTCTATAGCAATGGGTACACATAATGATCTGTTCTACAAGCAGAAGAATTATGAATTTTATGTTTAGTGATTTCAAAAAGAATCCCAAAGGTCTGTTTTAAAAAGTAAGGGCGGCTTCACACAACACAACAGTGACACAGCAACAACCCGCCCTGTGTCCTTTGTGGCAGAAACCATCTTGTCTGCCTGTCTCTTTCCCCTTCCTGCTCCAATCGTAATCCCCTTTAATTCATTGTGCTTTTTTTTTTACTCATCCCCAGAAATGTGCACAAATGGAACCATGATACATTTGTGCAAAAGGCAGGAATTTGTGCAAATGGCATAATTGGGAGGAGTGTCTTTCAGAGGTGCAGTTACTGCTGCAGTTATTGTGAAAGGGAACTGCGAAAGGGGGGGCATCTAGAACACCCTTCTCTGGAGCAGCTGGAAAATTGGGAAAGTGTTGAATGGAAGCATGATACTGACAAGTGTCAATTCAAATCTTAAAATCCTAGGATCACCTTGCTAAGTGGCCGGTTATGTTACTACCCTCTCTTTGATGCACTTAGTTTTCTGACCTGTCACTTTCAATGTGCGCAAATTAGCCTATATGCAGTCTCACCTTGTCAATTTTGTTTTATGTCTCATCATACACTTGGTTCCATTTGACAGCTGAAACATACAAGGGCATTGATAAGGCAAGGCTATACATATTGGACAGCTATACATATTGGACAGCCATAAGTGTGCATTTGCATGCCTCCAAAGGACAAATTAATAATAATAATAATAATTATGGGCCCATTTGCACAAATTTCTGGGGTAGGCGAACAAGTGACAACCTCTCCAAAGTGCTGTGTTGGCCTTGTTGGAGGGGCCATCCTTGGGGGGGGAAGGTCGAGGTGGCAGGGGTGGGTTCACATGCCTTCGGCCTTTGGGAAGAGCTGCAGTAGGGTTTGCTGCTCTTGCTGAGCAGTTCTGTACCCAATTGCCACAACCCATGATGGGTTGGTTCTGCCAGTTTTGGACATCCACCAACCTATCATGGGTTGAACAACTGCGACAATAAGCCATGGGTTATTAGGGTGGCTTGCTGCCCCAAAATAAGCCACCCTGCAAGAAGTGATCTGGGTTTGGACTATACTAAAACCCGACTAGTTATCCATGGTGGGTTGTTGTGTCGTGTGAACCCAGTCAGTATACCCATATTTCCTGCATACAGACCATATACCAACACATTATACATATTCATGCATAGCTTTTATTTATTTAACAGATTTTATGTCACATCTGCCATTTTCTAGGCTGTGCTACGGACTGGCCACACCACTTAGAGAACCCTTATACTGTGTTTCTGAATGACAAAATGCCTTATTGGCTTGTATCTGTGACAATGCTAACATTGTTTCCTGCTCAAAGTTCCCTCTTGGCTCTCCAACCCCCCCACCCACCAGCAGGAATAGCTAAAATAGGTAGGGTCTCTCTGTCTGTGGTTTGTTTAGCATGGCATCCAAACTGGGATCTTTCACTTCATTGCTGCCTTAACCAGCCAGAGTTATAAGCTAAGGACAAATGCTGCCTTTTGATTCTGGCTTGTTAGGAGAGGAAGAAGGCAGAGAACCTGGTTTAGATGTCACACTAAACAGCCACAGGCAGAGAATTCCTGGCTTGTTTAGCCACTCCCACTGGCAGGAGGAGCCAAGCAGAGAGCAATTGAGCAGCATGCTAATAACCCAGAATTCTTGCTTGTTGTGATGTCTGTTTACAGCCAGGATTCACAAGGAAAGGGAATGTTTCTCCACTTTTGTCATTGAAACGAAATAAGCTGTTGTTCAAATTAAAAATCACCATCTTCTACATGATTTGCAGTTTTATCCATGCTCACAAGTTTTTAAAAGATGCATAATGTGGGCGAGGGTGGGTAAGATTTGCCTAAAGATTACTTTGCATTTTTAATTGACAAATGTCAGTATGTTTTTTAAAAATGTGTTTATCATACAGTACATGCATCAGAAGGCCAGGATTGGCTCCCTGTCCTTTTAGAGTTTACACTGGATACCAATACAGGTTTATTGTTGTATAATTTATTAAATTGCCCTAGGACTTGGGATGATACGTTCTGGAATGCGGCATAGGAATGTCCTACCATTTTCTGCAAGAAGGATTTGCTGCGCAATTCCACACATTTTCTTAGTTTTCCATTTTCAATTCATGACCTGCCAGCTTTGCTCGCCAACCTCAGTGATGTGTGAGGCGGAAAACGTACAGTAACTAATACCGTGTTGCTGCAGAATAGTAAAAGCCAAAATCTTAGCATGCAAATATTAACAAAAAACAAGCACATTTCTAAAGAACATAAACATTGTGTGCAAGCATCTCATTTGCTTTACAGAATGCTTGGGTATGTTGGAACCTCTCCCCCATCTCGGAAGCAGGTATGTTGTACTAAAGCCTCTTATGTGTTTTGTTGTTATGCAGGTGTAAGTGGTAATTGGATTGAGATTGCATATGGCACAAGTTCTGGAGCAGTCCGTGTGATTGTGCAACACCCAGAAACTGTTGGGTCAGGCCCTCAACTCTTTCAGACTTTCACAGTTCACCGAAGCCCTGTTACAAAGATCATGTTGTCTGAGAAACATCTGGTGTCAGGTAGTCTTATGGAAATAATTGTGATTTCCTGGATTTTCCAAGTTGCGATGTATTCTTTTGTTCACATTTCTAAAGCTAAAAAGGAAAAGTGAACTATACAGTAGATAAAAGTTAATGCCCCACATGTATCTTCTGATCAAGCTAAATTTCTGATATGGAAGCCCAGTGAGACTAAAAGGTTACGGAGGAAACCAGTAGAAGAAAGTAAAGTTGCCAGTGGTGGTAGGTGAGATGAGGTTCAAGCACAAATGTCAGCATTAGATGGAGAGTTGGCAACTATTGGGCAGCCCATCCTTTGGTGACTATTACTTCCTGGGTGTGGGGAGAGCAAGAGAGGGAGAGTGTATACACATACACACACAGAGAGAGAATAAATGTTCAGTGTGTGGCACATAGTGATGCATTGTAGCTCCATCTAGGGGCCCATATCAGCATTTAGTGGGTTGTATCTATTGGTGTCCTTCCACCAGTGGAATGGACACTGTTAGCAGGTTAAATTCCACCTTCAGACCTCCATGCAGCCCCTGATCTGCTCTGGAGGATTGGGGGACTCTATGGTGCAGATTTTGGGGGTGTGCAGGGGCAAGGAGGAAAAGGGATTCACTGCTGGATTCAGCCCAGTGCATTTTTTCCTACATACATTTTGTTTTGTTTCTGATCATGTTAAGTGTCTGTCTACTAGAAGTATAGCTTCTAAATTGCGTGAAGTCCTGGTTCCCATCTATTTGGCACTGGTTAGGCCTCATCTTGGCCTAATCTACACCAAGCAGGATATTGCACTATGAAAGTGGTATGAAAGCGGTATATAAAAGGCAGGAGCTACACTACCACAGTACTGAAGTGCACTAACAACTGTTGGGTGCCATTGACATATACCGCTTTCATGCCACCTCCATAGTGCAATATCTTGCTTGGTGTAGATTAGGTCCTTGAGTATTGTATCTAGTTCTCGGCGCCACACTTCAAGAAGGATGCAGACGTGCTAGAATGTTTTCAGAGGAGGGCAACGAGGATGATCAGAGGTCTGGAAACAAAGCCCTATGAGGAGAGACTGAAAGAACTGGGCATGTTTAGCCTTGAGAAGACTGAGGGGAGATATGATAGCACTCTTCAAATACTTGAAAGGTTGTCACACAGAGGAGGTCCAGGATTTCTTCTCGATCATCCCAGGGTACAGGATACGGAATAATGGGCTCAAGTTACAGGAAGCCAGATTCCGTCTGGACATCAGGAAAAACTTCCTGACTGTTAGAGCAGTACAACAATGGAACCAATTACCTCAGGATGTAGTGGGTTCTCTTACACTAGAGGCCTTCAAGAGGCAGCTGGACAACCATCTGTCAGGTATGCTTTAAGGTGGATTCCTGCATTGAGCAAGGGGTTGGACTCGATGGCCTTATATGACCCTTCCAACTCTTCTATGATTTTACTGTACAATTTATTTTGACTCCAATATGGCTTTTTTTTTTAAAAAAAAAAAAAAACCAACCCAAACTTTAAAGGCTGATCTTGCACAAACCACCATTCAATTCATTTGAAACATGGCAGACTTGTTCTCAGAAGGGGCAACTGTGCCTGAAAATTTCATCCAGTTCTGCCAAGAAATAAAACCGTTATCGGCAGTTTGCTTTTTTAAAAGCTCCTGCAAATTTTATTCAATTCTGCCAAAAAGCAATAAGTTTGTCATTTCTTGATTCCCAACGATAGAAAATGGGAGGCACAAAGCTTCACATTTCTGAATTGAGATTCAGATTTGTTCCCCAAGTCAAAACAGGTGGCATCCAAATTGGTCCGAGGCCAATTGGGCATTTTTCCAAATTGAGGTCTGAACTAAATCTTGTCAGTGCACACCACTAATTAAAACAGCCCACAACTATAAAAGCAGGTCGTTCTGGGATGGTGTGATCATGTTTTTGTTTGATTTTATCAGCTTTTAATAAAATATAGTTTGCTTAAGTCTCTCAGGATATAGCCATGGGACCCATAGATCATTCCCAGTTCCAACATTTATAGCAGGTTTGTGTTTAACCATCTTTCCAAGCTAGTTCTAGTAGAAATGACTATAGGAATGGAGATTTAGTACCACTATACAAAAACATTTGAGGTTTAGGTTTTGGATAGTTTAGGATAATTAAAACTGTATCTTTTGTAAGCATTCTCTTGTGTTATTTCTAGTTTGTGCAGATAACAATCATGTTCGGACATGGACAGTAACTCGTTTCCGAGGAATGATTTCAACACAGCCAGGATCCACTCCTTTGGCATCATTTAAAATTTTGTCCTTGGAGGAGACTGAAAGTCATGGCAGTTACTCTTCTGGAAATGATATAGGTAATTGAAACATTCCAAGTGAAACTGCGGAGTGGCTATTCCATTCTTTAATTGGGCATTCCTATCTCACAGTAGGGATGTCAGAGAAATCAGTTTTGGGGTGTGTGGAGTTCAACAGGTTTTTCTAGTCTCCCCCCCCCCCCCCGGAGTTTATTTCGATCCCTGCTACAGCACCCAACTCAATCGAGTCAGGGCAGTTCATTGATTTTCGGAGAATTCTGCACCGTTGTTTAAGGTTCTGAAATTTGTGCAAATTTCCAAGCAATTTGTGCAAATCTCCGAGCGTTTTGTGCATATTACAGCCAAATTTGCATAAATTGTGCAAATTGCAGAAACTTCACAAACAAAAAAATGCACAAAAGAGTTCCTGGAGCCCACAGGCCAGCCCGCAGACGCAAACTGAGTCATTCATACCGCAGAACTCCATCAAGCTATAAAAGAAACAGATTTCCCAGCAATGGAAATCCCTATCTTACAGTGCCCCAAAGAGGAGGAATATGGCAAAAGACCCAAAGTTGCCCTGTTTTTGGACCATTGGAAGAAGCAGGTGGCATGCTAGGCGGCATGATATTTGTCAAAGGATTCTTTTATCAGTCTCTTATCTGTTCAAACCCTTAACCAGTTAGAGCGCTCTTTTGCCCATTCATTTGGGAGAGCTGACCCCATCCTACATTTTTTTGAAACTGTTCCACATAATCTGGAGCAAAAAATAAAATAAAAATCATAAAAATGGGGGTGGGGGGAGGCATTACCAGTCTCTTTCCCCACCTCATGTTTTGATAATCGCGGAACAATTCAGAAACAGAATCCATGGTGTGTTCTTGGGTTGTAAACTTTGAGTTGAGGTTGCATGTGAACCCAGACCCATGGGTTGTTTTGCCCAGAATACAAAGGCGAGGGCAAGAGTGTGTGTGTGTGTGGGGAAACCTGACCACTTTACATGTCAGAACTATAGTGCCACAAAAGCATTTGGGATACAGGGAGGGAGTGGGCAAAGGAGAAGAGAAAACCAACAACCCAAGGATCGAGAAAACAAGCTATGGTTTGTTTGATCATTTTCAAGCACGTAGGGCAACAAATCATTGGTTAACCATGGATTAAATAAGTGTCATGTACAAATTATGTCAGGGTCTAGTGGCACTTTAAAGAGTAACAATTTGGGGGGAGCATGAAAGCTTATGCCAGAATACATTTCTTAGGCTTTAAGATGCCGCAAGACTCTTTGTTGGCAATCTGAAGTAGTGACTAGTAACAATAGTGAGCATAGTACTCCGTTACTAAAATGTAGGGTAATGATTTTGAAAATATGCCTTAAGGGGGAAAGGATTGAAGTGAAGCCAAAGGAGAACAAAAAGAGCACTTGAGGGGTGGTGAGGCAGGTAGGACAAGCAGGGTGTAAGGGAATTGAGGCAGGCCAACATTGAGGTAGTGACAGGGGCATTCTTAAAAGATTTGGGGCAGGTTTTTTAAGATGTCAACAGGAAAAGTTAGAAATGCGTGAATAGAACTCTGTGGCTCTTTAACAAAACATTTGAAGAATATTTGGGAGCATTGTCCTCACTTGCTTTCCAATTACAGGGCCGTTTGGTGAGCGAGATGATCAACAGGTGTTTATCCAAAAGGTTGTTCCCATCACTAACAAACTCTTTGTGAGGCTTTCTTCTACTGGAAAAAGGTAAGCAACGAAATTATAGTGCAGCTAGACATTAGAGAGGAAGCTTAAGGTTTATAGCAATTTTTCAGCTTAATAATAAGGGGTGGGTTGGTAGATTTTTAAACTAGAAGTTTATCTACAATGATGATAACATCTCAAACACAAAACACTAGATTCCCTAGTTACTTGTTTCCAGGTTCAGCTGTGCCCCCAAAATTTGTGTTAGATTGTCAGTCTTATAACACTTTGGACTGGCACTATTGATTTGGCTGGAGACCAGATTCAGCATAGTGGGATGTTACTGTCTCATCCTCAAAGCAAAGTATGTTAAACAAAATCTCTATATTAACATGGATTCCATTGTACCTGATAAAATGTGGGAATTTAGAAAGCTGCCTATGTGAAGCTACTCATGTACCGTATTTCTTCGATTCTAAGACGCCATCGATTCTAAGACGCACCCCATTTTTAGAGATGTTTATTTGGGGAAAAAAGGGCATCTTAGAATCAAAGAAATACTTCCCTCACCGCCCAGCCAACCTCCCCCTCCCCTTCTGCACTTTCTTCTAATGGTTGTGTCCTTTTCTTTTTTCCCTCTGTGAGAGAAGAAACTGCCGTTTGCGCGGGAAGAAGGGGGGGGGGCTTTGAAACAAAGAGTAAACTTAACTCTCCAGTCCCGCTCTTTACTTGTCTGTGCACCAGGGGACGACGACACGCGAGTAAGTCCCATGGAAATCGATGGGACTTGCGAATAAATTTGCCTAACAAAAAACCAGGCGCTTACCCAACCAGCTCCTCCTCGCTCGCATGGCTCGAGGCTGCTGCAGGAGCTTCCTCTTTTCCTCTTACCGTATTGCTTCGATTCTAAGATGCCATCGATCCTAAGACGCAGTCCATTTTTAGAGCTGTTTATTTAGGGAAAAAAGGTGCGTTTTAGAATCGAAGAAATACGGTATTTTTTCTCTTCCATCAGGTCAGTGATTATGCTTAGTACTAATTTCATCTGATTGTTGTCCCACAGAAGTGCAGAAAATAAGATTGTACCCTGTGTTCCTTTTTACTTCTTCTTGTATCACCCCCCCTCCGCACACACACTTTTTTTTTTAGGGGGTGGCTTTCATCATCTCTTTCCACTGCATCGACAGACTATGGTATATACACACATGCACATTTTTTTCAGGGACATGGTTTACTAGAAGAAAAAAGAGGCTTGAAGAATAGTTGTTGAATAGTTAATGGGCCCATGGAGTCACAGAGTGCCTTCATGTTTGTGTCATGTGGCTACCTGCACCAGTGTTGGTGTGGAGTAAGGGGAAGACAGATTGCCTGTAACACGGAATTGTGCAAAGGTGTCCTGGAGTGGTGCAAACCATGTCTAAGTGGGTATCACCATAGAACAATTGCGTTCACAAGTTTCCTAAGAAACCTCCTAAATGTTTTATGTCAAAGACTTGGTAGGAATTATGTACTGGATACAGTTTCTGCCCTAAATTTCTGCTCCTAAAAATATATGCAGTACTTTTTTGCACAAGATCAAGACTAACCCAACGTGTTAAAGCAAGTTTGTGTCTGTTCTAATATTGTGTCACTAGGGCCATAGTTAGACCTAAGGTTTAACCCTGGATCGTCCAGGGGTCAAACCTGTTCATCTAGGTGACACACAGGGGATCCAGTGCTCAGGCAGGGGCGAACCCTGGATGATCCCAGGATAAACCTTAGGTGTAGCTGTGGCCTAGCATTAAGACTCAAGGCTGTTCATCGCCTCTGTATTCTGCATATCGTTCCTGTCCTTCAGCCATTCGTTTCTTCGCAGTGAAAGAAAAAAAATGGAGTCAGGGTCATGGTATCTTTCTTTTCAGAGCGCAGGGCTGTGATTCTGTGTGACCTGTATAAATGTTTTACCTATCTCTAGAATAGAATTACGCTATCAGAGGATGTTTCAGAGAACTAAACATTTAAGTATTTGAGAATCTGGATACAAGGGTATAGAAGGACAAAGCATCAATTTGGGTCTTGGCTTATCTCATAAGAATAAAAGATGTATTTTACAACCCATAGTTTACCTACAGGCAGGATTGCTTTTAACTTTCACTTTTTTAATGGGCATTTAATTATATCCCTTATTTTAGAGCTCTCTTCTGTTCCTCCCATATGCTGGTGTGTATTGCTACCTTTCATTAAAAAATATGATATGTTGCCTGGCCATTTAAAAGTAAATGAAATCTAAAGGTGTGGAAACAGCCGCTAAAGTGTTTTTGAAAGCCCTGGGTGCTAGTTAAAGAAAATAGCACTGTTCTAAAATTGAAACTGCCAGTACAACCATGGCTGCTAATAGTGTTTTGCCAGCACACCGTATCCGTAACACGTGGCCTATCCTTTCTTATTGCATGATCTTGTAATGAATAAAACTCTTTAAGAGAATCAATCTTCTTTGCATCAAAGTTCATTACATACAATCATAAGCAACTGTTAGAGAAATTAATTAAGAGTGTATTTTCCAAGCACCTAGATTATCCCTTTGACAGCTTGTTTGTTTTTAAGCAAATAACATTAGAAGCCTTTAATATGATTGGAGGCCAAATTATCATCCCAATAAATGTTATAAATCACCATGATTTAATGTTCTGTGCATGCACAAGAAGAAACTGCCACATGTTTATTGAAATTGGTGCTGTATTAGGGTAAACCTTAATGTAATAACTGTTCAACTTTGACCTTTTACTGTTCTTGCTCTTCTCTTTGATTACTATAGGCGTAGTCTAATCAACCTATGCCTTCTACATGTTAATTAAACTTGTATTCACGTATACCCATTTTGGCCTCGAAATAATTGTGTCGGTTATCCATTCCCATGGCTTCGGCCAGTTTGGCGGTATAAAAATGCAATAAATAAGTAAAGGCAGTAATTTGTGGATTTATTCAGATGTTGTACATCCTCATGCATTTCTTCCTGAACTGCTGTGGGACAATCAACTCTGCACTAAAAGGAGATAGATTTCACTAAGCAGTAGCAGTCCTGGGCCTAGTCACACCAGGCTACATGATTGGAGGGGTTGGAAAATTTTGTAGAACAAATAATTCAGAAAGAAGCTTCCCATAGTAGTTACAGAAGGAATTGTGGTCATGCTGACATAGCTTAAGCTACATGAGAATTTTATGGTGTTGCCGAAGTAGCAAGGCTTTTGACTTTTTCTTTTCTTGCTTAAACCTTTTTGGGACGGGTGAGCAGACACATCACTGCATAGCTCTACATACACAGCATTGGCAGTTGCTGGCTGTGATAGATGGAGCTCCATGAATACTCTTGGGCTCTTTCCCCTTCCATAAGTGTCACAGGGCCACCTCATTGGTTCTTAGCTTGTATTACCAAAACCTGCAACCTATATCTGTTTGAATAACTGAAAATGTGCCATATCTTGAGTTCATTAATTTTAATAAAATTTCCAGAGAAATGGGTTTTACGGGACTGTGTCACATTTTTTTTTTAATCTTCAGGTGAAGGGCTACAAATTACTATTACAATTTCCGTTTTAATAGTAATTTGTAACCTTTTACCTGAGGATGGAATTCCATTTACATGAAGATGAAAGTAAATGGTCTCAGTTTAGACAACACATTTCTCAACGGCGGTTTTAGAACTCCACAGTGGAGTTTTTACACCACCATTGAGAAATGTGTTGTCTGGCGGGAAAACTCCATGCAACAATGGAGGGTTTTTTGGAAAACACTCCATGCAGAAGACCCAACACTGTGCAGAGGAGAGTTCCTGCACAACCGTTGTGTTGCATATTGTGTGGCGGGCTCTGTGGAGTTTTCTGTTGCGTTTAGTTGACTTTTCCCGCTGGCTACAGAGTTCCCTGGCAAGAGCAGCGAAAGGAATGAGTGCTGCTCTAGGAGAGCCTCTCGGATTGTTTTTTGCAGCAATGGCTGATGGGATACCATCAGGAGGACCGGGGGAGGAGAGAGTGCAGAGGAACTGTCACTCAAACATCATGATGGATTTTACACAACTCCACAGTAGCCCACAATCACTCAATGGTGGAGTTAGAATATGTTGTGTGGGGGGTACCTCCTAAAAATTCAACCATTGAGTGGAGTTTTCACACTGTGTTGACTAACATGTTGTCTGAACTGAACCAATATGTGGGGCAACCCCTCATTTTCCAAATTTGTGACTATGCAATTGTGTTCATTCTCATTTAGGATATGTGAAATTCAGGCAGTTGACTGTACTACAATTTCATCCTTCACTGTACGAGAATGTGAGGGATCCAGTAGAATGGGCTCAAGGCCACGACGCTACCTCTTCACAGGACATGTGAATGGCAGTATTCAGATGTGGGACCTGACCACGGCAATGGATATGGTTAATAAAAGTGAAGAAAAGGGTACCTGTCTTGATATAGTCAAACTCATAGGACTGAGATTAACCTATTTTTTTCCATAATTGAGAGAAGTCAAATTCCGTTGCCTTCCATTCTGTAGAATGTTGTCTTTCTTCTATATTTTAATTCCTGTTTTCACCTGTTGCTTAAAGCCAGAGTGAGAAAAATTCATGGTTGTGCACCCTACTTTATTTTTTATAAGAATCAAGAGACTGGCCGGCGAGACCACATTACGCCAATCCTTTTACAACTTCATTGGCTGCCAGTCCAGGTCTGGGCCCGATTCAAAGTGCTGATACTAACATTCAAAGCCCTAAATGGCTTGGGGCCAGTTTATTTGAAGGAACGCCTCCTCCCATATGTACCTGCCCGGACCTTAAGATTATCCACAGGGGTCCTTCTCCACGAGCACCTGCCAAAGGAAGTGAGGCAGGTGGCTTCTAGGAGGAGGGCTTTCTCTGCTGTGGCACCCCGGCTGTGGAATGAGCTCCCCAGAGAGGTCCACCTGGCGCCTACACTGTATTCCTTTCGTCACCAGCTGAAGACCTTTTTATTCTCTCAGTATTTTTAACAACTAATTTTAACTTACATTTAAATTTTACTGTTTTAATTCTGTATTTTAATCTTATATCAACTTCTGCTGCGTGGTTTTATCCTGGTTGTGCTTTTTATACTGTATTTTGTATTTGTGTTTTTAGATTGTTGGTTGTTTTATTATGTTCTTCATGGTTTTTATTTTTGTGAACCGCCCAGAGAGCTTCGGCTATTGGGCGGTATAAAAATGTAATAAATAAATAAAGAGATCCATCAATGGAATCTTATAGAAAAGACATAACACTTAGAATTAAAAGAATTCTGAGCCAGGAATTTGTTTTGACTGAACACAGCTTATAGTCCTTCCACGCAGATATTCACTCCTGGTTAATGCAAGCTAACTTTGTTTCAGTAGTATAATTTAGGGCAGGGGTGGGCAACTTGTGGCCCTCCAGATGTGTTGGCCTAGAACTCCCCATCAGCTGTAGCCAGTATAACCAATGATGAAGAATCATCGGTGTTGTAGGCCATAACATCTGGAGGGCCACAAGTTTCCCACTCTTGATTTAGAGTAGCAGGGAGTACTTTTGCTGCTGCTATTGTTAAACAATTGGGAGTGAGAAATCCTTGATGATCTATGGCAAATTTTCCAGATATGTAGAGGTAGATCCACATCTACTTGTCAACCCCTGGCTTAAAGTGTCCCTGAACTGCAGCTTGGAAAAGCCTGGAGTGGATAGCTGGAAATAGCATGCCGTCAAATGACAGACTTCTACTTAAAAAGTCCTTAAATATGCTGGGCTGTTAATTTTGAAGAGTCTCTCTGTCTCCCTCTCCATTATGGCCTCTAATCTGTGTTTCTCTCTCAAAGATGTGGGCGGTCCTACTGAAGAAGAACTGCTTAAGCTTTTGGATCAGTGTGACTTGAGCACATCTCGTTGTGCAACTCCCAATATCAGTCCAGCCACTTCAGTGGTACAGCAAAGTCGCCTGCGTGAATCAAGCTCTAGGTAAGTCCTTTGTGAGAACGTTGACTTTGTATAGCGGCTGGTGAAGTGTCAGCTCAATTTTTCATTCTTTTATTTTCTGATTCTGCGTTTTTAGACATGGTTATTCCTTTAGAATTGCACGCTACCTTGACATCTTAAGGAAGTCATCTTCACTACAGCCAACAGAAGAAAAGTTGCAGACTTAATATTTTGTAAAAGGTGCAGAATAGGTACCTCCCAGAAAGATAAGATTCCTTTTCCCATTAAATATGGATAAATGTGTTTGCATGCGTGTGTAAAATAGATCTGTAATACACGTCACCATCTCATAATATCACAAACAATTCCTAGTGTTTTATTCTTTTTGCTCAAAAGGAAATGAACCAAGTTCCTAGTTTGTGATATCTGTTCAGTGGGACAGTTCTGTTCACTCATGAATTGTGAACAGCATTATAGGTACAAGCCAAAGGGCCAAGGTGGGAAGCCAGTGAGAGGCAGAATACAGGACAGAGCACTGAAGGAATTGGAATTGACTACATCTGCTTCTCTGCTTCTAAGGAGCTGTCGCTCTGCTGACCTCACCGGATGCACACACTTTGTAGACTGAATGTTCTATGTTGAGGGTTCTCCTTAGTGAGAGCAAGGAGTTCCTGAGGTCTGTGGGGTGTTAGCTTTTAGTCCAAGCTCTGGTGAAAACTGTGTTTGGGGGATGATAGCCAAGGCAGGGGCTTGGCTTCTGCTTATGAATGCACTCCTGATGTTCTTGGTGGTGGGTGGGTTTTTAAGATTGTGCCCTTGTGGTGGCTGAATTATCTATTTTAAACGGACTTTTTAATACATGCCTGGGAAATTCAGTGGATATCTTAGGGAAGAATGGGGGTGCCCCATAAGTGTGGTCACGGGTAGGGGGAGGTATAGCATTGGAGGATTAACAGGCCAGCTGAGGAGAAGGGGGGTTAGACACCTTATGCCTGTCTCCTCTTCTGGTTCTTCCCGACCAGATGGTTCCTACTGCTGTTGCTGAAAGCCAGGTCGGTCCCAAATAAAATATCCCCCATTCACAATTTAATTGTGTCTGAGAGGGCCAACCAGGCATGCATTACTGAGACCTGGGTGGGGGAACGGGGAGGGGTTAGTCTCTCCCATCTTTGCCCTCTTGGATATTTGGTGCAGTGGGAAGTTGCTGTGGTCTACAGAGAGTTCCCTCGTTTGGCTTCCTGTCCACAAGTGCTGAACTTGAGTATTTGTATCTTTCATTGGGTACCCGGGACAGATTAGGGATTGCTGGTGTACCGCCCACCCCACTACCCATGAGACTTTATGCTGAGCTGATCATTTGGTGTTGAGAACTCCTAGGAAGATGGTTCTGGGGGATTTCAACTTCCACACTGAGGCCATGGATCTGGGGTGGGTCATGACTTCATGGCTGCTATGACAATCATGGGGCTGTCCCAAGATGTTGCTGGCCCCATGCAGAGGAGGACACACTCTTGATTTGGTTTTCTCGACTGGAAAAGGAGGATCGTGATCTGAAAGTGGGAAAATTAACATCAATCCCCTGTCATGGTTGGATTACTTCTTGTTGAGGTTTAGATTTTTGGCAGTTTTCTTCCTCTGCAAGGGTGGGGGACCCATTAAAAGCTAACCGATTCTGATGGCTTCCAGAGGGCTCCAGGGGATTTTCCTGCTGGAATGGATGGCGGTCCTGTCAAAGCCCTGGTTATTTTATTGAATGCAGAGATGACTAGGGCAGTTGACACAATCACTCCCAAGAACCCCTCTCCCTCTGAGCAGAGCCTAGGCAGGCCCTTAGAGATGTAAAGGCCCAGGGGGAAAAACAGAAACATTCGGCTGATTGGAGATGAGGTACAAGATATCTGGAAGTCACCAGGTTGGGGAAGGCTATCTTAAAGCAACAACGTAACTTTAGATCTATAAAGAGCACTACAAAAGGAAAGTATTACTTATTTTTCATTTTTTCCAAATTCTCTGTTTTTGTCCAAAAGAAACCAGAAAAAAACATGGCCTCAAACTCTCCAGATATTTTACATCTTTACTTGGTATACACCTGGGCTGAGGGAAATTAAGCCAAAGAGAAGACGGTTAGAACACAGGTGAAGACAGACTTTTGTTGAGTCTGAGCAGGCACTGGTTAGAGTTAATTATCAAGCCTACTCTGTGACAGTGATGGGTAGCAGAGAGAGCGTTCTTCTCCACCAGTGTTGCCTCTTCTCAGTTTTGTCCAGTGGAGCTTTTCCAAGTGGTTCATGGCCTTTTGCAATCTGGGCCAGGGGGAATGATGGTGGAACCCTTGGGAGCACACTGACAAGTTTGCACAGCATTTTGAAGATAAAACCACTTGTGTTTGTCACAACTTGGACACCACAGTCAGTGCATTTTCACTAGTAATTATTTTATTTTTATATTGTAGTTTTAAAAGTTTATATTGTATTTTAAAGTCTTGTGTTTTATTGTTTTAATCGTTGTGAACCACACCCAGAGAGCTTCAGCTATTGGGTGGTATAAAAATGATATATATATAATAATATTACTCTAAATGTTTTCAGCCTCCAGTTGCAGCATCGTGAAACGATCCATGAAACCGCTACATACGGCGCTATACGCCCCTATAGAGAGAGCCCTTTATTAGCCAGGGCACGGCGGACAGAAAGTTTTCACAGTTACAGAGAAATTCAGGCTTTTAATTTGAACAAAACTATGGGAGACAGAGCTGTTCCTCAGAATGGCAACCAGAGTCCTGTACAAACAGAAGCAAAGAGGATAGGTGAAAACACGCCTGACAAAAAGGCTTCAGCATCGGCACTTGAGGTAAGAGCTGCTAAAGCAGCAGACGGAGGGACTGAAGTCCAGAAAGTGCCTGAAGGTTTATCAGAGTTGAAGAAAAGAGGAACTGAGGAAGAAAATGAAGCCAAAGTAGACAATAAAAAGAAAAGTGGGTTTGAAGGAGGAGGGTTCTTGGGAAGGAAGAAAGCCCCTCATCTCGTGTCTTCACCAAGTATTGTGGAAGGAGGTTCTGAAGCACTCGGTACAGTTTCCCCGTCACCTACAAAGACGACCATTTCTCCACGGCATAAGAAAAGTGACTCTTCTTGCCAGGATTATACCTTGTAAAAGTGTTGCAGGACATCTATATCCAAGATATATATCAAACGTTTTAACACTAAACTGGATGAAATGTTTACATTTACGCATCTGTAAGTCTTTCTAACAGAACTTGTGTTTGATGTAGACTAAGACAGTATAGGGAGAATATCATCCTACACAAAGAACTTGACTTCACAGCACAACCAACAGAACACGTACTTTAAATTAGTGTTGACTTTGTATAACTATTAATATGAAGTCCAGTTCTGGTACAGACTTTTGAGTTCAAGCCTTGTTTTAATGCAGGCTGGCATGCACTACCATTTTCTATTGTGTGTAACTGTTCCCCCACTCCTGGCTCCCTTACATGCTAAATATTTAATGTCTGTGGCCTATCTGTTGGTCTTCGGTCAATTCTCACGTCACGCTTTCAACGTGGTTCCGTATTGGGAATATTAATGGAAAGAAGGCGGCATGGCTGCTTTACCTTTATGTTTGCCTTTTCTGTTGAGCCACCCTATTTTTTACTAATATTAATAAACTTTGCATACATCAATTGGTGCAATTGGTTAACTTAAATCACACTGCAGTTCTAAATGTCTCGTTACTGGTTATAGATGCTATCAAACACTATTTTGCATATATTAGGCTTTAATATTAAAGTATAAAGCCATTTAGTACTTTTGTATTCCTTTTATTCATGATGGCATACACTACTTATTACTAGCAAGATTAGCCACACCTTAAAAATATTAGCAATGGATAACATAATCTGAGAGAAAGATATAGACTACTGTCTTGCATTTTCAGATCATATGGATTCCAAGTTTGCAACTTGAACCTGCAGTTATGAGACATTCCGTGACATGATCCCTGCAATTCATGATTTCCTAGAGAGCTTTGCTCAACTGGATGTGCTAAGGTGGGAAGGGGAGCGACAGGATTCTACTGAGCCTCTTGTACAAAGGCACCATGCCCACCTGGGAAAGAATTTTACCCAATGTTCAAAGCAATTCATGCAATTTAATAATCATAAGAGCATGGTATTAAGGTAGATCATTTCTATATTGCAGGGAAAGGGTTAGGGTAGGACTAAAACTGCCTTGCCTCGGGCCATCCAGTTAGTGCATGACTGAGGTGAGCTTTGAATTTGAGCCTCCCCAGCTCATAATTTTTAACAACCACGGTTTTGTTAATATAATGCCATTGCTATACATGCTGCTTTATAGGATCAAATAAGCAAAAAGACAGGTCCCTGCCCTATATTGCTTACAAAGGTACAAATGTGAACATACTGTGTCCAGTGTAAGATGTATGTTTTATAGTCTTTAGCACTTCACATGATTTATTAACATGTTAACTTTTAGGAATTGTTGTCTGTCCTTTTCTACAGGGGTACATGTTGTATAATGCATTGTGGAAGGGAAATGAAGAATAAAATCAAACTACCAATCTAGACTCTGCAGATTAAACTTCCATTATGTGTTTATACAATGAATAAATTAATAGGGGATTTAACACCTCCAAACATCTCGAAAGAAGATAATGAACTCTGTAAGGGTGCTGTGGTTTCTTAATGGAAGGATAAATCATCCAATTTTCATAGCATGTGACATACTGGTAATTTCTCTTCTTGCTTGATTACATTTGGCTTACTTCAAAACTGAGAGATGGTAAATAACATTGGAAGGGGTGAATGGCTGCTTTCTCAGCGGAGGGAGAGCCTGGGATTGGCCCATCTTATTTAGATGAAGGCAGATGGCATCAAATTCCAGAAGGCTATGGTAGGTGACTACAGCTTTCTGGTAAGTAAAAGATACCTCCTTCTGCAGCAGAATAACCTAGAGTAATGAACTCCAATGCTTCATTCCAATGTTTGTTCAAGCAATACTAATCGTCATGCTTGATGAAACTGTTTAGAAAATCCAGCTTATGATCTGACCAAATCAGTAATACCCAGCATACAACCACACAGTGTGTCAATAAATATCGTAGGGGGTCAGGATGAGTCAAAGTCATCTAATGAGTCAAATTAGGTTAACATTTATTAATCAGGATAATATCTTACAATCTGACAAAATATTACGTTTCTGTATATAGTCACAAAAAATCAGTTTCAGTTTAAGTATTGTAATGGCTACAGTTATGGTATATATTATATAAAAATTAATGACACACATGACTGAAATCTAAAGGAACATTCTAACAGTTAATACTTTGTATTTGCTCCACAAATTCGGCAATTTCTTTTCTGTCACTGATCCCAATTCAAAGGATACTATTAAATACAGCAAAGGAAGGATCTAGGCCTAAATACATACTTTGCAGTCCATAACTCACTTACAAGCTAGAATACTTGTAGAAACCTTACTGCTCTCCATCTTACCAATTTTATAGTTTGAAGTGCACTTTGAGATCAAATTTGCTTCCCTTTTTCCTACTAACAGACCAAAGCTATAGAATGGCTTTTTCTTCAATACACCTAAAGATTTGCTACTACAGTTGAAGTCTAATACTGTGGTTCCCAAGGCAAATGCTTATTGCATGTCACTGATCTCTTAGAGGCTTGAAATGCTGATGCCCTTGACATGTGCCATGGCTAGAGATGTCACCCTAACATACCTACAGCTTGTGGAAGTGGCTGAGTTTTTGTTAGCAGTGGTAAAATAGCATTCCAATTCGAAGCATGGGAAACTTCCCCCAGGTTTAACTCCTCCCACCACCCAGGACCGGCAAGAAAGATGTGGCTGGGCATTTTGCCTTGGTCCTTGCCTCTGTGGCTCCTCCCAGCCAGTTTGCGCCTTGCCTTCAGAACAGAGCTTGGTCTTAATTATCTTTAACTAATTCTCTACTCAGGCCTTGTTATTCTCTCAACCTTTTCTTCTGTACCTTCAGTTTTCTCTGTCTTTTTCTTCACATTGTCCTGGATGGTGGGATGTTAACCCTAGATGGATGCTTCCAATGCTCCACATTGGCCTGGAACTTCACACTAAGTACCCAACTTTCCATTTTATACCTAAACATGGACAGCTGTGTCTGCATAGCCCCCCATAGAATTAGACAACACTGCTCTTCAAACTGTGCCCAGCAGAGCAGTGATAAGATGTTCTAACACCTCAGTCCTTAAATCTTCCCCCCCCCCCAAATAAGGGTGCTTTACTATTTCAGCCTACGAGGCCAACATTAGTGCTGATTGACCCTGCCTTAAATTCAAACATTTAAGATTTGCTGGGTTTTGTTTTTAAGTACTATTTTAAGTACGTGAAATATTTCTTTAGCCTGAAAATAACTACAGCATAAGAACTGTAACACAGGTTTGTTGGAATAATAGCAGATTTTTTTAAAAAAGGGAGTTGCAAAAGGCCAGCATGAATTGTAGTAATATTCTTGGTGCTCCAAGCTTCTGTGGTTCAAGAAAGTTAAACTAAATTTTGTCATTTCATTTTTTTTTTTGGAGGAAAAACAGTATTGCTTCATAATTGTAAAACTGTCTTCTTTCCTAATCATATACCATAAACATTTAAATCTGAACCTGGACAGCAAATGACTATAAAAAAATTAAACTAAAATATTTTGGTTAAAACTTTAACATCAGACTTTTAATCATTTTATGCAGTCATAATTTCCCTAGATGGTGCTTAATAAAGATTTCTGGCTCAGGTACGCATATCTGTCAAAACCACATTAAAAAACACTTTAATATATATTTACGTTATAAATAAAATTTAGTCTTAGAAATGCATTGTTACAAGTATGTTAAAGTAATGCTGACTGTTGTTTAAAAAAACATTTCAAGAACCCTACTGTCTAAGAAATTAATATTTCAGTAGGCACATTATATCACAGTGATTGTAAAAAGGAAATGTATTCAGAATGGCTTGATTGAAAGAGTGCCTTCCATATTCTTTTGTCTATGCTGTAGAAGCAGTGGAGAAACTACTCACAAATGTGTATCAGTAAATGTTGTATGTTCTTTGGTGACGGTACTGAAGCCTTTGATAGCACTCACAAGATCTTCGTCATCCACATACTAAAAAAAGTGATTAAAAAAATTAATCTTGTTTTGTTTCATTTTATAGCAATTATTTATTAATCATAGCACAAGTGGAAATTTACAAAAAGGGTGGGGGGAGAAACAGTCAAGAACCTGTATCAGATTTTAAATTGCATAATAACATCAACTATCAAACACATGCTTTTTGTTCTTGAAGAATCTTACATTTTAGTTAGGAAACAAATCACCCACCCATGTCTTTCTAATGCTGATGAATTATAGCATACCTGATATAATTATCAAAGATATTAGGATTTTCAAGGATTAACTACATAAATGAGCTCTTAATAGAATGTGGTAGGGGTGTGCACGGACCCCCCGCTCCGCTTCACTTGCAGATCCGTGATTTTCGGAGCGGGCCGCTTCGCCCTGCCCCCGCTCCGCCCACTTCCGCTCCGCTCCGCTCGGAGCTCCGGATCCGGATTGGAGCTCCGTTTCCCCCCCCCCCCATAGGCTTGCATTGAAAGCTAAAAAATTATACAACTTTTTTTCTGTTCAAGTTAGAAACCTCACGTTTGGCACCATGACACCTCATGGGGGTATACACACGCACGCCAAGTTTCAAGGCAATCCCATCATCCCCTGATTTTTGGGGAATTTTTGAAAATCGGGCACCCCATTCACACCCCTTTCCATAGCTCCGTCAATTTGCACGTTAGAAACCTCAAACGCGGCACCATGATAGCTTATCCATGTGTCCCCATGGACGCCAAGTTTCAAGGCAATCCCATCATCCCCTGATTTTTGGGGAATTTTTGAAAATCGGGCACCACTTTCCATAGCTCCGTCAATTTGCACGTTAGAAACCTCAAACTCGCCACCATGAAAGCTTATCCAGGGATACATACGCACGCTGAGACTCAAGCAAATCCCATCATCCCCTGATTTTTGGGGAATTTATGAAAATCCAACACCCCTTTCCATAGCTCCGTCAATTTTGCATGTTAAAAAAACCCCTCAAACTCACCACCATGACAGCTTATCCAGGGATACATACACACAGCGAGACTCAAGGCAGTCCCATCATCCCCTGTTTTTTGGCGGGGCTTAAACCTGCAAAATTTGGAACTTCCAAAACTCCAAGTGAGCGCAGGAAGGACTTCTCCCCTGAGTCAAAGCCACACACACACAACATCCCTGCGAGGTGGGCAGGGGAGGAGGGAGGGAAGGCAGGCAGGCATGCAGCTGGCATTTCTGGGGGCATAAGGAAGTGAGCCAAGGATAAGCCAGTAATGCATATAAAATGGAATACATAAATAAATAAATAAATAAACAAAGGAGGGGTGGAATTAAAAGTAGCAGTGTTGCTCAATAAACAGCAAGAAGAACTTTTTTAAAAAGGCTATATCTATCTTTTACCAGCAATAGGGGGACGTGCCCGGGGGAGGGGGAAGCAGTTGCCAGTTCAGCTCAAGAAAGCCATTGCTTCACCAACAGCTCTGAGCTTGAGAAGTAAACGCTCACTTCAACTCATAACAGGCATCGCTCCACCACTAAGAAGTAAACGCTCACTTCGACTCATGATAGGCATTGCTCCACCGTTTTACTCTCTTTGGAAGGCTCTAATGGCCTTCCAGTGCAGGAGAGAGTGGGGGCACGTCCACGATGAGATGCCCTAGGGGAGCTCATCCCCTTGCACCACATCTTTTCAGTTGTTCCCCAAAGTTAGGGTGGGTAGCAATGCTGTGTTTCTATCTCTTATTCTTGGCTTAGTATATGATTTCAGGTTGTGTTTGTGCATTTGGTGGGGCTACTGTGTTAAAAAACACTGGGAAAAGTCCATTCAGATGAAGAAAGAGAAGTTTCCCAGAATTCCAAGTTACCCGTTTTGCCTATGCCCTCCTCTAACTTTGGGATCATGTGATCATGACCGGGAGCTGACTCTGCCCCTCAGCCCTTTGAAAAAGGTATTTTTCCCGCCGATTTTTCCAAAAATTCTAGCGCGCGACCCGCACCACGCAGAGAGGTGAGAGTAGTCTCAAAATGACCCCCATCCATGACTTTCTGTGCACAAGAATTTCCAGAACGATAGCTTAAAAATCAACCCAGTTATCCCCGATTGTTTTCCACAATGCAATCCTATGGGCGAAATGTTTCAAGATGGCAATCGGAGCGCTCCGCCTGAACTAGGAGCTCCGAAAAATGGCCGCTTCTCTTCGCCTTGCTTCTAGGGGTCCGCGGTCCGCTTCTACTCCGCCTCTGGGTAAGGCGGAGCAGGCCAATCCGCTACTGCTTCTCCGCTCCTAATCGGAGCGGAGCACATGCCTAGAATGTGGTTCAAGAACAAGAAATAATGGCATGTAACAATATATATTTTATGTGTGTGTGTGTATGTGTTTTATTCAGTTGGCAGGCCATGGGGAAAGCCCATACCTATGTAAGTTTTCCATGGGCACCCAGCCACATTTAAATATGTTCACCATGTATGCTAGCCCATTCACATGTAATGTTGGCATAACAGTGGTGCATCCACTTGGGCTATCCACTGTTGGCATCTGATGGACCAGTGTATGTGGTAAGTGCATTTAAATGTCATTGGGGTTGCATGGAAACCCTTCACGACTAAAGGATTTCCCTGTGTCCCGTATGAAGTATGCCGAAGTAAACTAGTGGAAAAGTGAGTGGGGTGTTGGGAGGGGAAGGGTTTTTGATCACTAGTAGTATTGCCCAGCTAAGCTCATTCATGCTGGTGGTACTAATACACCCACACAAAGGATTTTCTACTGGTATTCTCTGCTGGGTTGCATGCTGTAATTGGCATTTCTCTCAAAGATACTGCACTTACAGCGTGTTAACAGGCAAAGCTGATCACTCTGTCTGCCCTGAAAAAGAACTTACCAAACCACTGTCATGACCATGAATAATGGTATCCCAAACGGTATCTTCTATTAAAGATTTTTTGTCGTAGACATCGATAAGCTGACTGACACTCCGATGTAGAGAACCTTGGGGGAAAGTCTGCTGTATCTGGCTTTGACTTGGTGCCTGAAGGACAGAAGTGCTTCGAGTGCTACGCATGCTTGTTGGCGATGCTGCTGCCGGAACTTTTGTATCTGCCAGTCCCTAGGAGCATGGAAACACAAACATTGTTCTCTTAGGAAAAGCTTTTACTAAACACCGTATCCCCAAACTGGCTTCCACTAAGAAATGATTCCCTCCTCATAAACCATCCCTAGCTGATGACCAGATGAAAGTTAATTTCACAACACTGCAGTAGCCCATCTTGACAGCGGAGTTTACGGGCAGTAACAACACCATTAAACACACATGGTAAGGATCATTAGCACTCTCTTCAGCTATTGTTCCCTGTGGGAACTATAGCCTTCTGCAATGCAGTTTCACAAGGTGATCTCCTGTTAAGCATGCGATACATGCATGTCACCAGCATAATTGCCATTCCATCCCAACAACACCCTTTTTCTTTGCAACACCTGCAAGGTGAGCAGGGCCGTTGGTTCCCTGATGAATGACTGCTGACTTCTATTTTAACTTGTGGATCAGTAGAGTCGTTAAGGATTCTGCTAGTATCTGTACATTGGAAGACAGTTCTCCACTTCCATATTTTGTTCACATTCCACTTCTAACAACTTGCCCTATAAAGCATACACATGCATGTGCACACACACACAGAGCGAGAGAGAGCACATTCAGTCAGTCAGTCAATTTTTATCCCACTTTTTTTCTTCTTGCAAGGAACCCTAGGTGGTGTATGTGAGCCTCCTCTTCATTTTATCCTCGCAACAAGGCTATGAGGTAGGTTAGGTTGCGGGTCAGAGTGTGGGTTCGCACATAACTAGAAGTTGCCATGGAGGAATTTCCCTGCAGGCTTTCTCCATGCTGCCATGGCCGCTATTTTGAATATTCGAGCCACAGCAGGGGGAGGGGGATGCTATAGCTTGTTATATGTGAACTGGGCGAGGGTGGGTTGTTGGAGTGCTTGACAAACCACCTACAACCCTAAAACAGCCCCTGGGTTCTGGGGGCGGAGGCTTATTAAGCACCCCAAATCCCAACAACCCACCCTTGCTGGGTTCACACGTAACAGCAGCCAAAATTCTTTTCAGAATGTTGTAGAGGCAACTTGTCTGTGACTGAGCTGAAACAAACATGTGAATTTCCTGGGCTCAAGCCACTTCCCTTCCCAGCCTCATCTGAGAGGGTAGAGCAGAGCCCAAACTGTATCCTGCCCCACTCTCTGATCAGGAAGAGCTTCAGGAAGAGGCTTCTTGTCTTCTTTTTAAAACATGGTTGCAGTGAGGCTCAGTGAAGTGCCAGCTGACCAGGCGGCTCCATCAGCCGCAGGGACTTTTTAGAAATAAAGAAGAAAGGAAATCCTGAAAGGGGATTGGTGTGAAGAATGTGGAAAAGGAGCCATTTTTTCCCTCTAGAACCTGGGGTCATCCTATGAAGCTGATTGGTGAGAGATTCAGGACAGATAAAAGGAAGGACTTCTTCACACAGCACATAAACTATGGAATTCACTACCACCACATGCTGTAGTGAGGGCCACCAATTTGGGTGGTATTAAAAGGGGGCTAGACAAATTCCTGGAGGAGAAGGCTATCAATGGCTATTAGTCCTGATGGATATGTGCTACCTCCAGTATCCGAGGCAATAAGCTGGGGAACCTGGGAGGGAGGGTGCTCTGCACTCATGTCTACAGCTGGTTGGCCACTGTATCATAGACCCTTGGTCTGATCCAGCAGGGCTCTTCTTATGTTCCTGACACCACTTGGTAAGGGACTAGGGTGGGGCTGGGCTCTGCTCTTACCAGGTGACATTGCCTGGTCAGGGGAAAGACAGCGATGAGAACAACAGGAGAGAGGAAGACAGTTCGTTCTTCTCTGTACATGTGGGTGAGCTGGATGGACAAACAGGAGATGGCAGCTCGGGAGAGGACGGGGCAAGGGAGGAACCTCCAGAGAGCACCTTACCCAGGGGCCCCTCAGATATAACGCCACTGAGCCTGATGCAGCTTTGTTTGAAACTTAACTGACATCCACCCAGCGTTCCTAAGAGGCCCGTCACATCTGCCAAATTTTCATTTTTTTCTGAAAATTCAGTTGGCCTCATTTGCACCCGTATCCTACAGGTTCAACACACTTTGTCTGCTCAGCTACCTGGATGGTTGGACAGAAAACAAATATGCTCAGAACCAACCGCCTTCCATGCAGCGATCAGCCATGCAGCAATAAAGCAAACATCATGCAAAAGATGGTCATGCAAGCCCCTCAAGGAAGATACAACCCTTTGGTAGGACGGCCCCCACCCTCTGCAGCCACACTAATCACTACCTCAAAGTGCATTGTGTAGCTTTTGAGAGTGACGCTGCTTGATGACTCAGACGTATCAGCAACCCGTTCAAACTGAGATTAAAAAGGGAAGAAAGGTGTTAATAGCATTTCTAAGTGACCCGGGTGCCGTGACAAATGTCCCATTTTGTAAGGCTTAGGCTGCAATGAATGTCTTTTCTGAGTGGGCCGGAGGCCCGCTAGCATGAAGGCCCTGAAACTCCGGCATCTACAAGCAAAGCGATGTTGATTTGTGGTGGCTGAGGAATTACCCATTATGCCAAGTCAGAAAAATGGAGAGGTGTTAGCAGCGAAAGCTTATGGCAACTGAAAGCCAATTTGTTGGTCTGTGAGGCAAGTTTCACCAGCATTTGTATGGGACTCCAGCGGCTGAGCGTTCCAGATTCAAGCCAGTAATTGAGTTAGGTGTAAAAACGGCACTTACAATTATCTGCACCGTATGCCGTGTGACCTTGAAAGTGATAATAAAACAGAGCGATTCCCTCAATCGGAGACAGCGACGGAGAAAGAGAGACACATTGCCTAGCAGTTCAGAAATATCTCTTTCTCAAATGTTTATGCAGACATATGCATTGCAAAGGCTTACCTTATCTGAGCTCTGTGATACTTGTGAAGACGAGATGACAGGGACTTGTAAAGGAGTAGCAATAGGAGGCTGATGGCGGGGATTATCAGTGAGAGAGGGTTTCTGCATTTTTGAAACATCATAGGTGCAGGAAATAAAGAAGGAAAGACACGACAGCAGAGAAGACAAGGAGTTAAAACGCAGGCGGCAGAAAAAGAGCAGCAGTTAACCTTCCGAAGTAGAAGGGGAAGCAAAACTAGATATAAGAGCGACAGGAAATGCTGCTTTTTAAATGTAAACTTCTCCCAGCTGTTGATACAGTTCGAAAAGAAACAAGGTTGTGTAAAATGCTTTCAGTTGTATTTTTATATAATGCTAGATGAATAAGGCAGATCCCGATCAACCGTTCACTATTTTAAAAAGAAACATTTTAAGTGGAAATAGCAAAGTGGCTAGTTTTTGTTACTATTTTCCTCTGCACTTTAAGAAGGTGGGGTGAATGGGAATCAGAGGTTACAATAGTATAAAGAGGGTGAAAAGAGATGTGGTATTAAGTAGATCTGATTAGAACTACTGTTGTGTTTGCCCTCCATTTTTTAACCTATTTCCCCCCGCCCTTTTTTTTAAACATGTCTCTTTTGTGAGCATTTGTGTCCTTGGTGTTAGTCTCTTTCTCATTCTTCCTTGACCTTTCTGTCTCATTTGCCCTGATCACCACTTAATTCGGCTGTGGTGTACCATGTGATTTTGTTCACAGGCATCCTTGACATCATCAACAAAATTGCATGGCCCACCACGACCAGTCAGTTTAATCGTGCACTGCCCAGAGAGCTTTGGCTGATGGGCAGTATAAAAATGTAATAAACAAATAAATAAATAAATAAAATAAAATGGCCCAAATTTGCCCAGTGTTTTATTATCACCATACCAACATAGCATTCAATTTCCCAAGGGAAATGGGGAGAAAGCACCCAGAGTGCTCATTTACCCATCTGTTTAGGGTTCAAAAAACGCCCCTTAACCAGGAGCCTGATGCTGATGGCCGCCCATTTGGCGGGTGTAAGAAGGGGCCCTTTGTGCATGCCAAGGTACATAGGTGGTGCTCCTCCACATGGGGAGGGGGGATTCTGATTGGCCCAGGATTCCCATTTGTGTGGAGGGGCTTCCCTGTCTGATATTGTCTACATCAACTGCCGGTTGATGTAGACAATATCACGATGCTCTGGCTCACTACCACAAGATGTAGTGACGGCCACCAATCTGGATGGCTTTAAAAGGGGATTGGATAAATTCCTGGAGGCGAAGGCTATCAGTGGCTACTAGCCCTGATGGTTGTGTGCTATCTCCAGTATTCGAGGCAGTAAACCTGTGTACACCAGTTGCTGGGGAACATGGGTGGGAGTGTGTTGTTGCACCATGTCCTGCTTGTTCATCCCTGGCCGATGGCTGGTTGGCCACTGTGTGAACAGAGTGCTGGACTAGATGGACCCTTGGTCTGATCCAGCATGGTTCTTCTTATGTTCTTGATTTAATTTGAAGCAAGGTTCAGTTATGCTTTTAATGTCACTAGCCAGGATTTAGAACAACATAAACTTACGAGTAAATTATAGTGGAGATAAATTCAGTAAAATACTTCTTTGCTTTAAAAATATATATGGTTTCTCCCCAGATGCCAGCGCAAAGGGGGTACCTGAGAAGGAGTGGCGGGAACAAGCTTTCATTGGACTTCCCAGAAAGGGAAGTGAGGGAAATACCTGGATTAAACATTAACAGGAGTATTTCTTTATTCTCCCTTGTGCAATACTTTCTTCTTTTCACACATTTCCGCTTATAATAAAATGACATCACTGGTGCTCCTGATTGTGTCTTTCAGCTACAAGTGACTGTTCCTATAAAGCATCATGGCAAACCAGGCTATATTTAAAGCTCATTTTGCTATTTCAGAAACCCAAATAAAATTGGTTCAACAGGCCCTAGTTTAGCCTTCATAATCAACCCTGAGTCACCATAGAAATGTTGCTGAGAGCAGCATCTCCAGGCTCCTGAGGGTCATTCTTGAAACACAAACATTTTTCCTTTAAGGCCCCCACTTGGCCCCCTAACTCAGTAATGCTTTAGGAGTAGCCATGGCGCTGACAGGTCCTTAAGGGTCGCCATTAAAATTAAAATTGTCGACTTGCTGTAGTCTTTAAAATGCTTTTAACGAAGGCCTGAGCTGCGAAAATGACAGAAAAATTTAAGCACGCTGTTCAGTTTGAAGGGGGAAACACAACCCAAGTGGGAGCTGAGAAATGGCTAGCCATATAATTCTGCAACAGTCCCTTCAGAAAGGCACAAGGCACAGATAAAAACTGCGGCTTCTCTGTGGTAACTTTGCCAACTTTCACATCCCGGGTGGGGGGGTAGCATTCTCATTTATGTAGGAGTCATCTGACCAAAATTTAGCACTTTAAAAACCCCATTGCGGTTCTCGTGGAGGAGAATTAGGGCAGATGTAGGCACTGCCATTTTTGGCGGGAGTCCCACGTTGAATGCAGTGTCATGTCCAAAACATTTTAGCACTCTTAGCTATGTAGCATGTTTTCCCATCTTCACCCCACCCCACATCATTACTTGCTACTGGTTGGGAAACGCATGAACCAAGTACAAAGACCAAACAGTTATGGTAAGATAACTCAACACAGGCCGGCTGTTTTTGTCAGCAACCCAGTATATCAAGCATAATGCCTTCGCAATATGTGCTTAAGTGGTTTGGCCACTGCAATAGACGGGCTTGATGCTGACTGCCTAATCAATTATACATTTTCTATGTTTTACCACAGAATTGGTTGGACTGCACATGTAATGGGCTCTGATAGGCAGTACTGTAGTTTTTCCTTGGCTGTTTGCTCCCAAAAGGTACTTTCAGTCTATTTAAAATGTCAAAAAGCTTGCCGCAATACATATACACATGCGTGTGTTTGTACAGGCATGCCCAGATGTGCACACACACACGCATGATATTGAGAACACGTTCAGAGAGATCACAGTCTGAGTATCATACCATGTGCGTTTCTCCTTGTGAGTAGACGCTCATTGGTGACATCCTCTTTTGGAGTGGCACTAAAGGAGGCCTTTCCCGTGCGTATGGCTCCTTACTTATTTTTTTCTGTAGAATTAGGGACAAAAGAATTGCCAGAAGGACCAAGCCAAGGATGGCCATGAGGACCACAAACCACAGCTCGGTGTAGAACATCGCCTGCTTCGACTCCGTTTCGAGATTCTCTCCTGGCGTTGGTAACACCGGACCTGTGAAATCCAGGGTAGGAATGTGGAAAAAAGAGATACATTATTTTGGGAGGCGGGGGTGAATGTTGCGTGATCTATTTGCTCCCTTTATTTCATTTTACAAGAGGCTGGAAAAATGCCGGTGGCAGTTTGTCACACTCTGCTCATTTCCAAGGTGCTGCAATGGCTCAGTATGCTAGTGGGTTGGAATATAAAGCTTACTGCACCCTGGAGACTGCGTTTTAAGTCCTGGCATGGCTGTTTCGGTTGGAAATCACCCCTGCACTGGCACCTACCAGGCAAAAAGAGGTGGGGAGCGTGGGTTGAAGCAAAGGCAGATTCATCAAATTAACCTTGAAGAGCTGAAACAATTACCAGGCAGTGTGGGTTGGGGTTGGGTTTTTTTTAAAGAGTAGACATGTTGCAAAAACCTTTCTTGTGCTCAAGCCAAACAATTGGAATGGTCAACATAAGCCTTGAGGTGGCTTTAGAAGAGGAAAAACAGGCATGTCTGTAGTGTGTGTGTGTGTGTGTGTGTGCAAGTGAGGGAGGAGTTTTAATGGGGATAGGGCAACAAACCACAAAGGATTTCATTAGTCTCTCTCACAAACAGCGTACATCGCAAGCTTGCGTATAAATGTCAGTCATTTGGATTGTGCAAACAGAAAGCAATACTTTCTGGATTCTTTGCATGAATGTATGTATCATTGGAAATAAGGGCATGAAAGAGGGTCAAAGCCAGAAACTAGACTAGGGGCATGTCTACACCATGCCTTATCCTGGGGATCATCCCGGGGCAGGGAAGGATGATCCCTCCATTTCCCCGGGAAAACTGGGACAGCTTTTAGCCCGATTTCCCCCACGGTCTCGAGATCATCCCGAGACCGCGGGAGATGTGGACGGCTGTCCAGGCTTCTTCCTGGTTCCTCATGAGTAAACGCGAGGAGGTGGGAACTGGCACGGGGCACGGAGCTCTTCAGGCACTCCGTGCCCATCGGGGGGAGCAGGTTTGCCTTTTCCCCCCTTACATTCTGATCACCTAGGGGTGATCGCGGAAGCTAGTAAGTCCACGATCCTCCCCTTATACCCTTCTGGTGTAGACATGCTCTAGGTATCATAGTCATAGAATAGTAGAGTAGAAAGGGGCCTATAAGGCCATCGAGTACAACCCCCGAAGTAATTTTAGACCCAGGACTATTTATGATCTTACCTGCCTCTTTCCTTAGTCTCTTGTGTATTACTTCAGTTGTGAAGCATACAACAACTAACATTTCTCTTAGGTCTTCCAAGAAATGTCATTCCATGCTTTACAACTGCTTCTACATTCCTCATAGGTTAAGAGTGAAAAACCTGTTTGACAACCTCGATTAGAAAAAGAAACCCTCTGAGCCTCTGCAGTTTTGCATTTTAATCTCACTTAAATCACAGCGCCATCATGACCACAAGAATAAAATGGAGTGTGTTTCTGCTGCTGGGATGCTAAACACATTTACATGGGAATCAACACCATGCTGTTATAGAAAAGGGTAATATATCTTCAAAGTAAAAATAATAAAAGGAGCATCTGTATCCATTTACATGCATGGCCGGCTGCTCCTGGACTATAAAATATTTTTAAAGTAATAAGAAGAGAAGGATGCTGCAGCCCAGTGAGGCCTAAATGTTGATGCCAGAACCATTGTCCACAGCCACCATCACCTGTCTCTCCCTGGTAGTTATTTGGGGTGGGGTGGGGTGGGAGTAGACTTTGGTCCCCAAGGTGTAGTCCTACCTGCACCACTGTACTCTCCCACCATATGCATGAATGAATACTAATCTTTCTTTTACACTTTCGCTCATTGTTTTCTCCCACAGTCTTCAGCTTAAGGTCATGTCTAACTGTATGCAAGCGTCAGTCTTGAGGCCAAGCTAGATGCAATGTTAAGAATGCAATTAATATGCACTTTGTTGTTGTTCTATAACAGTGGTTCTCAACCTTCCTAATGCCGCGACCCTTTAATACAGTTCCTCATGTTGTGGTGACCCCCAACCATAAAATTATTTTCGTTCTTCTCTACACGATCCATTGTCATGGGATGGTTTGTTAATGAAAATAATACATAACAATAGCTTTAATAATACAAAAGATGATACATGACATAGTTCAGTCAATACAGTTTCCTAAGACCATCGGAAATATGTGTTTTCCGATGGTCTTAGGCGACCCCTGTGAAAGGGTCATTCGACCCCCAAAGGGGTCCTGACCCACAGGTTGAGAACCGCTGTTCTATAACAAGCAGCTACCTGGAAGTCTGAGCAGTTTTGAGACCACTGGAGATGAAAAGTTTAACTCTTTCCGGCTCTGTTCAGAAGACACCTTAAACCATTTCTTTAACCATGGTGGTTTAAGGTGTCTTCTGAACAGGGCCACTTTTTTTCCTTGCCAAGGCCCCAGCAAAAAATACCTCTCCAAAGCAGCTATTTGTATTCCACTGTCACCATTGAAGAGTTCTCTGGAAATGTCAATGGGAACTTTAGACAGCCAATGTTTGCTGAGACCATGGAAAAAGTTAAACTTCTGCCCCCACCCATGGAACTGAGACTGATCACACTTCCAAAATCTGCTATTTATGTAACACAAATGAGCACATTTTGTATTTAAACAAGTAATGTTCAGAGAGATCCAGAGTATCAAATATTCTGGGCATTCACATACATAAGGCAGAACAGGTCTCTAAAGAAGCAAAGATGTTTCTGAGGGATGTTGGGGAAATCACAGTTCACAAATCCCAGTTGTTCACTGCTTGCCCCCGTTATGGGCATTTTTGGAGATGGCGTATTTTTAAAAGTAACAACCACAAAAGGGATTTTTTAAAAAGAAAAATCAGCCCTCAAAGACAAAATAAGACCCACCAGTGTTTGCAGTTCCCAACGTATTTCAAGAATATGTCTTTATCAAGGGAAACTAAAATAACATACAATACAAAATAATCTTTAAAAACTAATTTGCACAATTTAAGAAAATAAATGCATATTACAACTTAACACATCCCAACATTGTTAAAATATTGCTCTTTCAGACAAATATATAACACAAATGCTTCAAATATCACAGAACAAATTAAAACATACTTCTTGCATATTTCTTATGGAACTGTTAAAGATACAAGAGCCCTGTCCTCCTTTTCATACAGTCACCCTAAGTTGAACTACATTCATAATTGCTTTGCTTTGAATACCAGTTGCTGGAGAGGGTGCTACTGCACCAATGTCCTGCTGGGGCTTCCCTAAACGGCCACTGAAGGAAAAGAATACTGGACTAGAGAGGCCTTTGGTCTGATCCAGCAAGACTCTTATGTTCCTGTGCTTGATAAAAAAGAAGAAGAAAGAAGCCTACCGCCAACATAAATATTTACAAAGAACACAGCAATTAGCATAATCAGTGGGTCCCTGTTTACTAAGAGGCTCCTTTTGTGGGGTGTGCATGCAGGGTGATGGGTGGTGGAGTGACTATTTGCTGAGGCACTGTGGGGGTTTTGGGAGGCTGGCTCAGGCTCACCCTGGGGAGCCAATCAGGACCCTGGTTGGCTTGATGGATGTTTGGGACAGACCAGCAGGAAAACCTTTTCCCTCTAGTTAGCCTCTGGCCTATAAATTCAGACCCAATCCCTGCCTTCAGCATTCCTGTCGCCGACCTACCTATCTACCGACGCCTAAGATGATAACTTCATCCTGCTATGGAGAGAAGTTAGCTGTCAGTTAACAGGAATGGGAAAGGTTTCCACCTGCACATGCAATTGGCACAGTGGGTGCAGGGTTTCTGCCTTCCCTGTAGCAAGATTATTATTAGGAATTTCACTTATTAGAAATTGTGCTAAGTGATTCCTGCTGCTTTTGTTTCCTCTCCCTCATCATACAGATCAAGGCATGAGAGGTACCTGAGAGGACATTTGAGTTTGGACTTTAAAAATTCCCTATAAATCACTGCATGCAGGGATCTGCTCCACAATTTGCATGCCTAAAGCCCTCTTTAAAAGCCGTCATGGTGCCAATTTTCATATGTTTATCTTTAAAACTGAGAGAGCTGTGAGCATTTCTGTTAATTCCCATTGACGAGAATGTACCGGTTACCTGAAAATGGAGCGGTTTTTCATGATAATATCCGGCAGAGTGGACAGATTAACCAACAGCTTGGTTAATTGGGGGAGAGAATTGCCTCTACGGAGCTCTGGCTTGAATTTTGAAGCAGAGAAGGCCCACTTTGCATACCCCTAGTATTTCCTTTTCCATAGTACTATTGTAATAGTTATATTAGTCACTAATATTTAACAGCAAATCCACACACACAATGGTAAGGATGTGCCTTTAAGAATTTACCCAGTCCTGTAGCAGTGTTGTATTTGATCACTGGTGTTTCAGCACTCCCTTCATCAGTGGTGCAAGATACCTGAAATAAATAGGCTGAACAAAACGGAATGATTAAAAAATGCAAATTAAATTCCCATCTCATTTTGTCATTTTAGTTGTATGTTATCTATCTATTAAATTGATATCTATCTTAAAACTTGAGGCATGATCTGCCACCCTTCCTAGGTATTCATGCATTCACAGGAGGCAATTGGCTTAGCTCAACAGAAGTTTCTTTCCTCCCTTCCCCTTGGCTATACTAGTATCTTAGTGCATTGGCCATTATTTTCAATCGGAGATCTGTGCATGTCTTCCAAATAATGCATCCAGTCATCCTATTGTGCAAAAGGCCTTCAGAAGGAAACCGGCATACACCTCCATAGACCGATCCATCTCTCTCTCTCTCTCCTCCACATACTGATTTGGCAACGGTGTGGAAACATGATGTAGAAAGGCCACATGGAAACAACCAATCAGGAAGGGGTACATGAGATAGTGGTGTAAGATGCCTTGACAGCTCCCAAGATGCAATTTGGTATTGTGCATATGCAAACACTCGTATACACACATATGATCTCAGATTAAAGGAGAACTCTGAGATTACTTGGATGAATTTGCTACTTTCTGAGGAAATAACTAATTCATTTGGTGTACGTTTGCCCATCACTAGCCCTGCGCTACCAGAATTTAGCCCCTCATATGCTACTTTTGGTTCTTATTATAAAAAGATTTTAATTAGGTATCTCTTTGGCCCTGAAATATCCAGTGGTGGCATCTAAGGTTTTTAACAAATGTATGTATGTATGTTGAGCTCTAGGTAGGTCTAGAAAATGACCAGCAGATTAGAGCAGGATCTTAAGAAGCACAACTGCATCCTTCTGTTCTTTGCAGTCTCCAGTCCTGAAATTATGGGATTCATTACCCATGAGGGGGGATCATCCAAGCACCCACACAATTGAAGGGCGAGTGGCTAGTGGGCACATGGTGTTGGGGGCGGGGCAGGAAGCATGGCCGTGCCCCTCCATTATTATTATTATTATTATTATTATTATTATTATTATTATTATTATTTATTTATTTATTTATATAGCACCATCAATGTACATGGTGCTGTACAGAGTAAAACATGTCTTGGATGCATGGCCTTCTCATTGGCTTTTGGAGCAAGGGGAAGAACAGCCTGGCCCACCCATCAGCCAAAGGGCAAAGGGGCATTGGGAAGGGACATGCCCCTGCCTTTCAGGAAGATCTTCATGGCGAGGGGAAGCGTAGCCTGGGCCCATCTACTGGACAAAGAAGAAGCAAGTGTAGGAAGCTTGCTTGCCCCCCTCCCTGCAAGAAAGACCATTCTGACCCAACTGCCTATTCCCCTGAAAGGAGACACACTCTGGCCCCATACATCAGCCAAAGGATTGCTGAACTGTGTGTAGAGATGAGGTGTTTGCTTTTTTTGGTTATAGGATTTATTTTATGCTGCCTTAAGGTGGGACATAAATTGCAGGGATTACAGAGAAATCTGTTCGAGGTGGGTGGAGTCCGATATGTTTTCCTAGTTTCAGCCCCCAGATTTCATTCCAGTTCCTGCTGCCGTGCCCGATTCGGTCTGCAGTGAGTCAGGGCACTCAATAGATTTTCTGGACATTTTGTGTGATTCTGCAATTTGCACAAATTTCCGAGAGATTTGTACAAATTACAGCTGAACGGCACACACAAAAATGTCAGCAGAGTTTAGAGAAAAGCCCACAGCTCAGCTCACAAATGCAAATCAAGTTGTACATGATCCGGAGCTCCATCGAGTCAACAAAGAATCAGATTTTTCACCAACAGGCGCCCTTGCTCAGTTGTCTAAATAAACATACATCTCGTAAAACTAAATACACCTGAGATACATTCGCCTAAAAAGAGAGAATTGTGAAGCTCAAACTGACTTTTGTCAGATGTCCTTGGCAAAGACAGCCTGGTGTCAAAGCCACTGTAGATGCGTTGTCCTCCCTCCATTAGCACATATTCCTTCAGTGGCCCGTTCAGGAGGAAGGTGTGACTCCAGTCAAGGTAGATGGTGGATAAATTGCTGACAACTGTAAATGGAGCTTCGTATTGAGGCACTGGCAAAAGAAAACAGAAAAGGGAATTCACTTATAAATAGAAAAATGCCTCTGCTTTTAGAGATTAAACACATCAATATAAGCACTGGAGCCTTTTTCTGACTCAACTATGGAGAGAAAAGAAATTGTAAGGGCACCTCTATGGAGAATCAATTTGTCTGCATGGGGGCTGCTGCAACTGGAAAACAGGACATACTAATACCTACCATTTGTACCTAGAATGTTCAATACGCTTCATATACATTCACTTCTAATCCTTACAACACCACTTCTGTCCGGAAGAATTGCCCCTTCGTATAATGCAAGCTCACCTGAAGCTACAAGCTTCCTTGCTTTCTTTGGCTCCAATCTTCCAGGAAGTCCTATAAAAAGAAGCAGGAAGAGGCTGCTGGGAGGCTGGTAACAGCTCCAGTTCGAGCTTCCTGGCTTGATGCTAACAAAGAATGGGTTCTGAACTACCTTGAACATGCTTTCCAAGTCTTGTTTGCTTTGCTTTGCTTTGCTCTACCCTGACTCTCATCAAATCCTGCCTGGTCTGTTTGCCTCTTCCCTGTTTGTCTGCCCATGGCTTTCCCCCAATCCAGCTATGTTACCTAGGGTAGGGTGACCATATGAAAAGGGTCACCCTACCTAACAAAAACATTTCAGAGAAATCTTGAGTAGCTTTTTAATTTTTTTTAAAAAAATATTCACTCCCATTCAGAGAACCTAAATTTATATGTACATAACATGGAGTATGTGGATGGGAGAAGTAAGTAAACCCACTGGTTCCCCCTGCTTCTCCTGCCTTCCTAAGAACTGTCAACAGACCAATTAACAGTACTAATTAATCACAACCTGAGAGGGTTGGGCTTCTATTGCAATTGCTGTGATTGTGAGCATTCCCATAAATGTGACAGGAAAATTAAATTTCTCCAGTGCTGTAAATTATCTTCCATAATAAATATGCAAGGAAACTATTTTTCATATTGTATCAATACTTAAGCTAAAACTCACAATGAAGTTTTTCTTTCTTTCTCTCCCACCAAACTGTAAGTCCTAGAAAGTGAATCCTACCCTTTTTCACCCCCATTCATTTTTATGTTTTCTATTTTTCCTCTCAAAGCATCGTTTTCAAAGATAGAAAGAAAGGCTTACACACAGCCATCAAGCATGGTATGATTCATGGCTCCAGATAATCAGTCAATGGTGTAATACATTAGTACATATTCAAACACTGGTCTCTAAATACTATATTAGATGTAAGTATGTTTATGCACAGGGCAGGCATGTTAATTTCTTATGATTTTGGCTTTGCGCTGAAGCAAAGAAGAAAACGTATAAACCAGCGGCTTTTAAAAAAATTACATTTCAGAACCTATCGAGGAAAAGAGAAACAAAGAACCACAGTGCTCACTCCACAGATCTGTGGAGCTGATGGAGTTAACAAGCTGAATAAATTAATACCGTAATTAACTAACTAGACTATATAATCAGTGTGACCTGTAATGATGGCTCCTAGGAGGCCAACCTTTCATTGCAAACCCATTGTAGTAAAGCTGCAGAGAAGTCTGCTTTTCAGTTCACTAATTTTTAGTAACTTTAACACTGAATTAAGCTCTTCATGAAAATCGGAATATATTGAAATACGATGGCATAAATGTTCAGCCAGGTAATTTAAACCCCCCAAAATGCAGTCTCTGCCAATAATGGTCTTCAAAGGCAAGACGACCTATGTAGCAATAATATAGCTCATTGGGCTGTCAATCTTTGCTTACCAATATCCTCGTCCTATAGCTAAGTAGTGCAAGACACATTTGGGGTGTGGACATTAATACGGTAAACCGTCCACACCAGCCCCATCACTTGTATTGTTCATTGAAAAGAAATAGCTGGATTTTTCCTCCTGCGCTCCCTGCTAGAGATGGATGGATCAGTACATTTCCAGTCTGTGAGCTCCATCAGTGAGCATTTTATTACACACTCGTTGCTGGGCACTCACGGATTTTCGCGGGTCCCTCTCATGACGTTATCTGCCTCCCGCATGCCTCCTGTCCCTTCTAGACTTCTTTGCATGACAAAAAACACCCCAGTAAGTCTGACTTATTTTTAAAGATGGAAGCTGACGCTATCTCCTGCTGTGTGCAGGAGAAGCAGCGTGATCAAAACGGCCCACTGAATGGGCCACGTGCATGTTGTTCACTTCCACTTTCAAAAGAGGAAATAATGAGGGACAAACACATGGGTGGAGAAGCAACGGTAAGCAAACACGGTTTGTTCCCCCCCACCCATGTGATGAAGCTCTGTGTCAGGTTCATGTGTATTTCCTCTTAAAATACACATTTTGTATGCATTTTTTGAGCCGAGATCTCAAAATCCAAAAGATAATGGCATTCTGATCTGCATATTAGTCAGGGAAGATTATTTAAGAATGTGGACCAAATAAAATTCTCCAACAAACTTACTCCCTGCTACTTACTTCCACTACCTTCTTTAGCTAACCTTTCCTATACTAACTACCAGTGTAGAAATAACAAAACAAAGGAACAGCATCTAAAAACTGTGAAAGGTCCTCATGTAGTGCCTACTAAGAACTGATGTGCCTTGTTTCTGTATCAGATTATATATGGCGGGGTGGGGGCATGTATACAGACAACTGAAACTTAAATGCACTTATGAACAGCAATAATATATGTGAAAATGTAAGTCTTGCCAAATCAGGTTAGATGGTCAGATCTTCAATGATGAATACAGCAACTTGGTAAATAATTGTTAAGCAAATTTTAAACCAAACTTTGGATAGCACAAAAAAAATTCCCCAGTACTTTGAATTTAGTTAACCATGTCACTTAACCATAAGTAAATCATCAATATATAAAAGACAATTCCTCTTCTCAAAGGCCTGCCATTTTGCTAAGCTTTCCATCCTATCTGACAATTTAGTGAGACATGCTTGTTTTTTGTGGTCTCTGGCCATTAAGTGGATGAAAAGTTGAAATTTATCCTACATACTAAATACATCATCAAATGAAGAGCTTGTGCATAAACTCAAAAACATCCACACCAAGAAAGCAAAAAGATTATATTACACTCTAAGGAACCACCTTTGAGTAATATGATCAAACTATGGCATGATTTCCAAAATGAATGTGTTATTACATCCATAGAGATGCTTTGGAACTATTTTTAAAGTATGGAATGTTAATTTCCCCACATAATAGGGACAATGACTGCTGTTAAATGGAATTGTCATACCTAAGGCTCATGCCTACATTACAGATGTATGATTTCAATCAGGATTTACCCAGTTTGTACCTTCTGACATGGACTCTGACACAATCTACCATTGGCATCAATACTTTTATGAGTTTGCAGTGTAATTTGCAAACCCCCAAACATGTATTCGAGAGTACGCATGAAAAATCTCATACTTCTGAAAAAATGTGCAGAAACGCACTTTAATCAGTGGTAGAAGAATGTGTACATCTCAAAGATGTGCTCAACTGATGTTTACATTTGGAAAATCACACATGGATTTTAATGCATAAAGAAAAAAAACTAAACCTTGTAATCTGATATGGAGTCAGAATGAGCTGCAAGAAGGAATTCAGTTACACAGTTGCTGATTTGCACATTTCTAGGCTACATTTTATTTCAGTCTTAGCTTTTCAATTTGCTGTTGCATTACACTCTGTAAAAAACACACGAATGGAGGTGGTGGAACCCAAACAGGTCAGAATGCATTTCTTATACACTCTTAAGTTTCCTGGCTTAAATGATCTGTTATACACTCACCCTCTTTTTTGGTAGTAAAGCTGATCCATTCTGAAGCAGTGCTGCCTACCGAATTGTAGGACACCACTCTCACCTTGTAGCTTGTATACGGCTGTAGATCACTTACGTTGGAGCGCTGACCACTCCCTGTGTATCTCACTTCCATAGGGCCAGGTTTACAAGTCCTTTCTATTGGCTGTAAATGGGGAGAACAGGATGCGAAGATGTGGAGTTCATACCTGGAGGAAAAGGTGGAGGCCACATAGTAATGGTAAACAGAAGTTTATCTTTCCCACCAACTGTCCAGCATCTGCTCAGTGGAATTGCTGCAGAATTCTATATATCACATTCAGTATTCTAATCAGAGGCAGTATGTCCCTGAATAGAAGTATAGCTTCCAAATCGTGCAAAGTGCTGATTTCCAACTATTCAGCCCTGGTTAGGCCTCATCTTGAGTATTGGGTCCAGTTCTGGGCACCACACTTCAAGAAGGATGCAGACAAGCTGGAGCGTGTTCAGAGGAGAGCAATGAGGATGATCAGGGGTCTGGAAACAAAGCCCTATGAGAAGAAACTAAACTGGACATGTTTAGCCTTTCGAAGAGAAGACTGAGGGGAGACATGATAGCACTCTTCAAATACTTGAAAGGTTGTCACACAGAGGTGGTCCAGGATTTCTTCTCGATCATCCCAGAGTACAGGACACGGAATAATGGGCTCAAGTTACAGGAAGCCAGATTCCGTCTGGACATCAGGAAAAACTTCCTGACTGTTAGAGCAGTACAACAATGGAACCAATTATCTCAGGAGGTAGTGGGTTTTTTACACTAGAGGCCTTCAAGAGGCAGCTGGACAACCATCTGTCAGGTATGCTTTAAGGTGGATTCCTGCATTGAGGAGGGGGTTGGACTCAGTGGCCTTACAGGCCCCTTCCAACTCTACTATTCCATGATTCTACAATTCAGTTGCTGGAAAACATGACCAGGAAGGTTGTGCTCATGTGCTTTTAGGCTTCCATGGCTGGTCACTGGGCAAACAGAATGCTGGACTAGATAGACTTTTGGCCTATCTGGCAGAACTTTCCTTATGTCCTTAATGATATGCCCGTAGTTGATTATATACAACTAAACTATATATCAATGTTGAAATGAAGTATTGGAGTGGTATTTTTAGGCAACAAGGGACAAACAAATATCTCTTCAGTTCCTAAACACCAGTACCACATTCAGCAGCAAATGGCTGAGCACCAGTAGGAAAATATATTTCTAGACTTAGGAAGCTTTAGAAAATATATGTTTTAAAACAATTTTCTACACCTAGTTCCTACATTTCTGAGATTTCCCTAAAACTTTCAGTGTCTACTATTTAAAGGCATTGATATTCATTTCTGGGTTGTCAAAGAAAAAATAAGTTTGGTGGCATCAAATAAGAACATAAGAAATGCCCTGCTAGATCAGACCAAGGGTCTATCTAGTCCAGCACTGTTCACACAGTGGCCAACCAGCCATCGGCCAGTGATGTACAAGCAGGACATGGTGCAACTGCACCCTCCCGCCCATGTTCCCAGCAACTGGTTCACACAGGCTTACTGCCTCGAATACTGGAGATAGCACACAACCATCAGGGCTTGTAACCATTGATAGCCTTCGTCTCCAGGAATTTAATGTTTGATATTTACTAGTTCAGAAGTTGTGATCACTGTGATGGGGAGGATATATTAAGCTATATGTCACATTCAAATGACAAAAGGCTATGTAGGTATATGCATATGGACAAATGGGTGCTATGTACAAATGATTTCCAGCCCAATCCAGCAGCCATGGCTGTATGTAAAAAACACCACAAAACTGATAGCAAACTGTAATCTTGCTAATCAGCTAGTTGGATGTGGGCACTGGATCCAATGATCTCTCTCCAGTGGGATTCCAGATCCTTTTACAAGGCTAGGCATATACTCTGTTTGACTGGGCTAACATCTCCAACAAGGAGACCCTTTGACATCAAAGGACATTGTGTGGATTAGGTCATCTTGGAAAATGCTTGTGCCTTTTTTTTCACACATCATCATCATCATCATCATCATCATCATCATCCTTGAGCTGCTTCCCACTTACTGATGCCTTCTGTGAAAATTGTTAATGTGATCTATAAAATGGAAGACAGCTATTTTAAATTAATTGTATATGTTCTAGTCAACATAGATTTTACCATCAACATTAACTATATTCCTTCAGTTACCTTCTCACAATGCCATTGGGTTCTAGAGGTGCATCCCACCGAAAAGAAGCATTCCTTGATGACAAGCTGTAGGCGGAGGGAGGAGGCTGATGTGAGGGTGGAGCTGGCTGGGTAGTCACCTGCGCCACTGGCCCTTTGCTACAGCAGTTGAAGCAAGTGCAGGCCTCAACCCCAACAGAATAGGTGGTGAAAGGCTTCAGTCCATGAATTGTTTGCTGAGTGGCAGTTCCTTCTGACAGCTGATGAGAGGAACAAACCACGATGAAACAGAAAGGCAGATAAATCGTCTATGAACAGTAGGAGAATGAATAGAGACTGCCATACCTGACAGAGCACCCCCTCCCATCATGAACTTACCCATACACTGCAATGAATATCTGAGGGTCTCCTCAGAATGACTCTTCCAAGGAGGCTAGGAGGATGGCAACAAGGGATAGGGCCTATTCCGTGGTGGCCCTCCGACTGTAGAACACCCCAACCGTGGAACACTTTTTTTAATGGTGCAAACATTGGCCTAATCTACACCAAGCAGGATATTGCACTATGGAAGTGGTATATAAGAGGCAGCAGCTACACTACTGCTTTATAGGGGTATTGAAGTGCACTGACAACTGCTGGGGCCCAATGACACATACCATATACCGCTTTCATACTGCTATATCCTGCTTGGTGTGGCTCCTTCCTTTTATATACCGCTTTCAAACCACTTTCATAGTGCAATATCCTGCTTGGTGTAGATTAGGTCATTGTCATCTTTTCAGTGTCAGGTCAAGACTTTCATCTATTCCCAGGCATTTGAAGACACTTTCTGTACTCATATTTTTTACTGTTTTATTGTGTTTAGGTATTTTAATAGAAATTGTTTATAGCTATTTTATATTTTATATGTTTTAATAACTTTGTCTTGTAAGTAGGTTTGGGCTTTTTGAAGAGAAAGGCATGACTAAGATTGTCAAACGGCAACAACAACAGGTTGTATGATTTGCCATGTTTTATTAATGCACTGGTTAAGTGGAGAATGTCTGTAGCAGACAGAAAAGAGGCAGCACTTGTGAAACTTGCATGCTTTGAAGAACTTTGCTGAAAGGTGATTGGCTTGTGACAAACATATAGTTATATCATCTGCATAGGTAGTTCTTATATACTGGGCAACTGCATATAGGGTTAAATTCTCAGAAGGTGCATCAAACTAATGCTTCAATGGGCCTGTTCAGATGACACTTCAGGCTCTGTGGTTAGCGAAACTGTGGTTCTCTGGAGTTAGCACTAACCACAAGCCGTGCTGATGCACACAGCACTTTAAGCCATGTTTAGAGCTGCTAACCCTGTTGCAAACGGTCCAACTGTGGTTAGAAAGTGCCCAGGGTTTAGCAAAACACATTACACACAACACCTTAAACCCTGCTGCTTAACCAAAAGCCTTAACCAGCAGGGTTTAAGGTGTCTTCTGACATTGTTAGTCCTGAACTGCTGAGCAGTGTGTGGCTATCAATAGTGGAAACATTTTTTTCATATTCAGCTCTTTGCTCTGATGCTTTGACAGGTCCTATAACCCTTCTTTTTTGTTCTGCTTTCTGCTATACCAAGAGTGGGTAACGTCTGGAGCCTAAGTAGATCTTCAATGTCCCTGGACCATATGAAGGAAAAGTCTGATTCAGGCAGAGGCTTTCATGTCTAATTAACCTGAATCAGTAATTTGTTTAAAAAATATTGATAACATTTTCCACTCATGGGTATGAAATCCATATACGAAAAATAAAATGGCACCCCAAATCTTAAAATATGAAATCAATATTTATTTACACTATCTCTATAATCTTGAAGTATATATGAAAATATACATCTATTAAACGTTCCTTTATTGCACTATTTTCTATTCTCACACTGTTCCTATGGTCACGCAACATTCTAGAGTATCATTAATATAAAACTATTATTGTATGAATTCAGTAGTAATATCAAGGAAAGCTGAGAGAATGGTCAATATGGTTAAAATGTGCAGAATAAAGGAATGAAATAAAGATGTGTGTGTGTGTGTGTGTGTTTAATTAGTGAAGATTTTTAAAAATAAAAATCAAGGATGGGACCATGGTCATCTTTTCATGAACAGAAGATCTCCTTCTCTCTTCAGAAGGGTTCCTAATCCAGTGGAGCATTTCAACTGATGGAATGGGATAGGAGGTGATCTTTGGTGATTCTCTCCTTCCCTACCAAGATCATCTTCTCCAGAATGTTGGGGACCTTCTAGAAGGGTGGGGTAGATGGCACTGGAAACTAAAAAGGGAGAGGGAATCAGCAAAAAAATGGCTTCTCCCACCCCTTTCCGCTGGTGGGAACATTCCGAGCATAACTGTTCAGACAATGCTCCCACAAGGGGGAAAGAGCCTGCATCGAAGCCCAAATATTTCATCTTTATTTATTTATTTATTTATTTATTTATTTATATTTATTTATTACATTTCTATACTGCCCAATAGCCGGAGCTTTCTGGGCGGTTCACAAAAATTGTGAACTGGGCGGTTCATCAGCTCAAAGAGAAGCTCTCTGAGGAATACTCACCACCACATCCTTTCCTTTGGCATTATTTGAGAACAGTCTGTAGAGACTGACTATTCCATTGGGCTTAAGAGGAGGACTGATGTTTACCACAGCTGAAGTAGAAGCCACTGTATCAAAGAGTGGTGCATGAAGTCCTTGAGGAGGGGCTGGGCCCGTTTTACATTGGGTCCAACTGCTAGCAGTCCGGCCTGCAGAGTTTACTGACCAAACCTTAAAAACACAAATAACACCATTCAGACTGTGAGATTCAAAACAGCTCCAAAACAGTCTCTGGGAAAGAGAACCAGCAGTCATAATTTCAATTTAACCTGCTCTATATTTAGTTAGCTGGCTATCTTTAGAAGTGTGTGCGTGTTGCCTTTCTACAAATAATATTCAAGACAGCTAACCAGGAAACATCATAAAAATACTTTATGACCTAATGTAAAAAAATACAAAACATACAATAGCAGCTCCAACAAAGGAAGGAAAGGAACCTCTCGTGCAAGCACTGAGTCATTACTGACACAAATTCAAAAAAAGTACTGCCAGAGTCAAAGCACAACAAAATCAAATTAAGCCAACTAGTAAACCAAATTAAACACGAAAAGCCTGTCAAAATAGGGCAAAATTTGCCTGGTGCTTAAAAAGTCCTATGGGCTCTGTGTTTACAGAAGACAGTCCTTTGTTTGAAGGTGTCCTGTATTTGTAGGGCTATCCAGTCCAAGTCTAAAGATAAAGACCCATAATAAGAAGGCAGAGCTGGTCACCTAGTCATCATCTTCACCTCTATGTTGAGATGATGGTCCTCACTGGCAGACTGCCGCCTATCCTTAAATGTTTATTCACCAGCAGTAACAGACCACATAACAGAGATCTAAATACAGGGACCAGACCCTGCAACGATGCCAACCCTGGACCCATATCTATTCAGGACCTAATCAAGTTAGCCATAACATCTAGGGTTTATTCCCTGCACATTTTCTAATGTGATATATGCATCCTGCGCGCTACATGGGACAAATAAGCCAATCTCTACAAAAAAGAATAAGTTGACACAAATCTGACATCAGAAAGGACAATATTCAGAAACCTTTAAAATAACATTTCACTATACCAGGCAACTCTGCTACTTATCTTAAGGTGCTCATCCTTATTTAAATATTTATTTATTTACTGCCTTTTCAAAGAGAGGCTGCAATTACCCTGTTCAGATGACAAGCTAAGCCACGGTGGTTAAGCATGCTAAGCTAAACATTATAGCTTAGTGTGTCGTATGAGCCATGACTTCGCAGGTCATATGAATCATCCCTAACCATAGTTGTCACATAACCACAGTTTAAACACATCTGCTGCAAAAGAGTTAGCAGCCTAACCGTGGCTTAGCATGTCATCTGAACACGCCCAGTGTGAAACTGCTGAATTACAATTAAATTATATTCTATTCACTCGAGTATGAATAGAAACAATGGTTTTCTGTCTCAATTTAGCTCTGCTAAGTTGATTGCTATTGTGAAAGATCACAGTGCTTATTTTTCATACATTCAAGCTCTAAGCAAATTGTCACTGTCTTTTGCACTTGCATTTAATTTCCCCCTGACCTCACTGTTCACAATCCCACCTCACACATGCCCAGCCATGTTCATATACATCTGCAACTGAGGATAACAGTTCATAAACTAGATGAAGTGCTCTCTAGTCTGCGAAAGCTTATGCCATAATAAACATGTTAGACTTTCAGGTGCCACAAGACTCTTTGTTGCTTTTGCTGTAATCAGACCAACACAGCTACCCTTCTGGAAACTGACAGGCATTGTTATCAGATGATGGAATTGTCCCCCTTGCTTCAATTAATTTTCTGCATTTTGGCAGCAGACATATGAAAAGGACTAACTAAGCTGCTGGCTAGGCAATATTTTAAGTCTTATTTATTATTTCTTTATTTATTTCTTTTACCTGGGAATACAAACACACACACACACACACACACTCTTCATTAATAAAATGGAAAAGTAAATTTACTATCTGAACTGCTGAAGACAGGCACAAGTGCATGCATCTAGATGAATTTAAGAAAACAGTTATTTCCAAGAACTATTGTCTGTTCCTTTCTACTAAGATTTCTGTGAATATTTGGCTTTTTAATATTTGAAGTTGATATACATCCTGGTAAATAAGAACATAAGAAGAGCCCTTCTGGATCAGACCGACGGTCCATCTAGTCCAGCACTCTGTTCGTACAGTAGGCAACCAGCTGTCGACCAGGGACTAACAAAGCAGGACATGGTACAACAGTACCCTCCCACCCATGTGCCCCAGCAACTGGTTCACACAGGCTTACTGCCTCGGATATTGGAGGTAGCAATTAGTGCTGTTACAGTGCTGTCAATATTGACACGTTCAGCTGCCTCTCTGGCACAGTTGATGCTAGATTGGGAAGGAAGGGAAGTTGTAATAGCATAGTTGTAAAGTAAACCTCCAAGCATCCTGACCTATTGCATTAGATCAGAAGGTACAAGCACAACCCCCTCCTTCCCTTTACCAGCAGTAAACATTGGCAGAGGTTACAGGTGATAACCCCAAAGCTGATCTCTTTGAGAAATGTTGGCTCAGGAACAGAGAGCAACCATCCATGCTGGCTTGATGTGTAGATAAAACTGGCTGTATAGTCTAAGGGCGTATATACTGCCCAGTCAATAGAACCTGTATATTACTGAGTTTCTGCTTACTCATATTCAGCCAATGAGACATGGCTGAATGCAAATATATTTTCAGAAGGCACTAGTTTGTTAATGGTATTAATACGATTGATCATTTGGTACCATTCACTTCTTGCTTAATATAAAAATATACGTTTAAAATGTCAGCACTTCTATTATTCATACTGCATTTGTCAAAGCGATTGCTTTGTTATATCAATCACCATAAATGGGAAGTGGGTTGCAGTTCTAGGATTCTAGGATCCTGATTAAAAACTTATCTTCTTTATGAACCGTGCTGACTGATTTTGGTTTTGTCAGCTTTCCTGAACCTGGGTGATCACACTATATGAAACTCAGCACTTATTAAACATGGCCTCCAACACATCTGCATGAAAATTAAATTTCACTTTCATCAAGGAGAGAATAAACATATGGAAGGATGTATAATCTTATTTATCAAATACCATTTGTATAATTAAACACGAATAGCATAAAAGGTTGACTTAGGTCATCATTTGCATGAGTAAGTAATTTGTAGGATGTCAGGTACAATAGATGGAATAGATGGATGTGCGAGTGTATAGGGTTAAATTAGGCTCAATAATAGCAACACACACAGTGATCAATCAGAATGATAGATCTAAATGGCAATACAAGGGGACTGTCTGTGTGATTTTTAGTATTAAGTATTCCTTAGTAAGCTTTCATGTCCAGCAGTTCTAACTGCAGTAAAACATGCTCTTATGTGATATCTGTTACACTTTGCGGGAGGGGGCAAATTTGAATTTACTTAAAAATGGAAAAGAAACATAGCCTTCCAATCTTCTGAATGTACAGCCAGGAGATCCTGAACACTTTAGGAAGGGAAGGCTACCGGAGAAGAGCAGAATTGTCTATCTGTTGTAGGCTCTGAGATCTAACCATTCTAGAACCAACTGCAGCCAGAGAATCACGGCTAAAAGGGAACAGTGTTAGCAGCTCTAGCTGTGAAATTTCACTACACTGATGAAAACTTTGTTCTAAAGATTTAATGATCTAACCAAGAACTTAATCACAATCCTCTTGAAATTCTTTTGGGGGAAACCTTCGATTGTATCCAAAAGTTAAGAGTGCTTCCAGCGGAGGCTGGTGGCTCTGATTTCAGTAGGGCTGTGATTCCATTCTTGGTTTCAGTCAGAACCCCCCTAAAGGTGCTATCCAAGGTTCTAAGGTTCTGACTAAAATCCAGAATGGAATCACAGCCCCACCAAAATCGGAGCCACAAGCATTCACAGGGTGCTTCCATACAGCTGTTTTCCTCCCAAAGACAGTTGCACCAAACGTGAGGTGCAGAGTATCATATATGTGGGGTTTGGGTTGTGTCACATACTCCAACTTCTGACAGGTGGAAATAGTGATCCCCGGTTCAGGATCAATGCTTGAACCCCCTCTATGCACTCAATACTCACTATGTTTTACACATCACTGAAGGCCCTTCTCCTTTGCTGAATGCTGCACTAGTAAATGGACCAGTTTTTAAATGAAGCAAATGTAACTGAATTCAGCACTTCTAAGGGCCCGTTTTGCATTTATTACAGAATAGCTACAGCTCAAATGCATTAAGCAACTTTTACTACCTGAATAAGTTGATATGGCATAGTGTGGGAGGGCAGAAGAGCACAGTGGCATAATGTGCTTAAATAACCAACAGAGAATCCACTTACACACAGCCTAGGGCTCGGCTAACACATAATTTTAAAGGAAAGAGAGGGTTGTTCTTTTGCCTAAAGATAGCCTAGGAATTATGTCTGCTGCACTGCAGCAGACCCTAACCCAAATTTGCACTGTACAACCTTGCATGGGTTGCTTTGTTAGTCTAATTTTCTAACTCTTAATGGCTGCTGAAGCATAAAGAAAGCATTTACAAAGTAGTGGGAACTCCCTTGCAAAAAAAGAAAAGAAAGGAAGTCTGAGACCAGGTTTATGTATGGTTTCCGTCCACATGAGTGGGAGCTCAGCTTGTCCATCAGCCTCAAAAATATTCTTTCATTTTTCTTACTTTAACATAATTATGCGCTTTCTACCATAGTGAAGCAATGCAACTATTACATTGTTGACATGCACCTGCTCTCTATGGGATCATATAGGGCCAGGATTCTTTTCACTAATCTCAGGGGGAGCCTGCAGATGGGTGGCTGGATCAGATGGTGATTGGGGGTCCATTCTAGCTTTTCAGTTCAATGGTTGTAGCTACTAATCCATGTGGCAAATCTGCACAATCACACAAGTCACACTGTTAACCTCACCAAGTGGAGAGATAAAGCAGATTTAGGGGTGCATGGTCACTGGAGCTGCTGTGCCAAGCAGAATGGGTAAAAACAGAAAGAAAAAGCAAAAACAAGGAAATATCCGAAGGCACTTCAGTGCAGACAACTTATTCTATGGGAATATATGCCCCTTATTCAGAGAACTGAAACCTGAACTTTGTATGTGCATACACATTAACAGCAGAGGAGTGCAATTACAGTGACTGAAAGGCATTCGGAGAGAAAATGGTCTGAGTGGATTAATCCAAATTAAGGAATACACACACACACACACACTATATGAAACAAGCTAAACTAAGAGCTATACTATCATATTTATATTACACATCATAGATGAGTCCTGCCATTAGGCTACTGTGTAAGTTTAAAAACAGCCATCTCTGGAAGTTTTAATACTACATTCATGATGAATATATCTAATCCACGTCTGAGAATCTTAAAATACCCTTAGAGTAATAGATTCAGGTCTATGCCTTTTGGTCTATGGCAGGGGAAATGGGAACAGAAAGTACTTGTGCCTTGAATTCGTTGACTATATATTGCTTCCTGTATAATGTAATCTTACATCATGCTGCGCAGACCCCCCAAATCTAAACCCCTGCCAAAATCTCTATCATCATTAGAAAGTGCACAGGCTTAAGAAAGCCATAAGAGGGCTCCAGATTCATCTACACAAGCAGTAATTCAGATGTCTTCATCTTCCGTTTCTTGGCCACCTGCCCAGATAGCACTTTGAAAAAAGGGAAAGCTTGGTAGAATCCATCTACTTAGAGAACAAACGAATTCTAGGCCCAGCGAAGGGAAACTTGTATGGTAGCTGAAAAATGTGCCTTCATAGAGACCTATTCCTGCAGAGGGGTAATGGAATGGCCAGATGACACCAGATCTAAAAGGGCAGCCAAGGTGTATATCAAGTGATTGCGCTACAGACCTCAGTCATAAGATATGACAGAAGCATGGTCCCCAAATGGCCATTCGTTTGGTGATGGTCTTCAGCAATTGCTACATTGCTAAGGGACCCATGTTGCCTTCCCCTCAAAGTTACAGGGAAAAACTTTGTTATTACACTAGAGCTCATGAAGAAGGGACCTAAGGTTAAACATTTCAATTTCAATAAATGTAATTTCCCAGTTTTCCCAATAAGGTAAAAGGCTTTGGAACTAACTCTTCAAGGAGATGCTAGAGAGCCTCACCTTTTGAACTTTCAGGAAACTATGCAATTTTTAAACATGTACTATAGGTGCATCATTTGGGGATCATTAGCAACCCTGAACATGACATAAGGCGAGGTTTAGATAAATAAATACATGTTATGGGTCTTGAATCATAGCAACTTACAGCAACTCAAGTGATGCACCACGTGAAAAGCACTGTGTATCACAGTTGCCACTTGGTCTCAAGTGACAATTCTAGATCTATCAAAATTCCAGAATAGGTTGAACACCCATAATCTACCTCACAGGTTCATGGCTTCTGGGGGCACGCTGCAACATTCGGGCTAGGTTTCTGGTGTAAAGTGGGATCATTGCTGCATAGAAACTATTATTATTATTATTATTATTATTATTTATTTATATAGCACCATCGATGTACATGGTGCTGCACAGACCACACAGTAAATAGCAAGACCCTGCCGCATAGGCTTACAATCTAATAAAGTTGTAGTAAACAATAAGGAGGGAAAGAGAATGCAAACAGGCACAGGGAAGTGTAAACAGGCACTGGGTAGGGTGAAGCTAACAGTATAGAGTCAGAACAAACTCAAAGTTTAAAAGCTATAGGGAAAAGAAAAGTTTTTAGCTGAGTTTTAAAAGCTGTGATTGAGTTGGTAGTTCTCAAGTGTTCTGGAAGAGCGTTCCAGGCATGAGGGGCAGCAGAGGAAAAAGGACGAAGCCAAGTAAGGGAAGTGGAGGTCCTTGGGCAGGCGAGAAGCATGGCATCAGAGGAGCGAAGAGCACGAGCGGGGCTTGGATCATGTGAAGTCCCATCAAGCCGAAGGCTGGAGATGCCTTCAAGAAGACCAATTTGGGTGTTGCCTGGGATGGACAAGTCTTATCCAACATCTAGTTTTCATGGACTACTGTTAAAAGGGACAATGGCCTTACTGACTTAAGGGATGGAAAGTCTGACACTCAACCATAGACAGTCTAGTGGTTAAAAAGATGTGCCTCTGCTAATTCTTAAGACATAAACCGAATTTGTTGAGGATGTCTATCAATACCTTCGAGATACTATATTCACTATATAATAAACTTTTTTCTAGATTTTGCATTCTCCTTCCATTTAATGCTCTATGATTTGGTCTAGAATTAACTTTTAATGTGTCACCACATGGTCTAGAATTAACTTTCCATTTTTAAAAAGTGGTTTAAGTTTATGATATATGTTTATGTAGTTGGAATACAAAGGCCCACTTTTTCTGGATCCAATTCTGCCAGCAATCTCTCTGGACAGGGTGAGAAAATCAACCTGTTGGTTGTTTTATTATGGTTTTAATTTTTGTGAACTGCCCAGAGAGCTTCGGCTATTGGGCGGTATAAAAATGTAATAAATAAATAAATAAATAAGACAAATTTGGTCTGTTAGACAATAAAATCTAGCAAGTCAGATCTGGAACATATACGTCTTAATGTTGGAAAGTATTATTTACAACGACAACAAAAAGACATCCACTTCCAAAAGTGGTTTCCCTCATGGTGGAGAGATAAAACAAAGTATTTAATAAGTCTGACATAAAAAAGGTTATCAAAATTTCAGGCAATCCTCAATTCCTTTTAATATTCCATCGCATCAGTAACAAAGATGAGATGCAAACATGTTTAACTCCAAAAGGCAGACAATTTAATAATTTGTTTCCTATGGGTACATAATGAGATAGTTAAAAGATTCCCAAGAGTGAGATAAGCAGATATTAAAAGGTCTTTCCAATACCTGTAATGGCTAAGGGCAACAGCTAATTCAATAGATTCGATCAAAATCACTACTTCTTTCAGTGCTTCTGATTTATTACTTTGGCTGTAGTTAGTCATCACTCATTTTAGTTTGCTTTTCAGTGCTCATAAATTATGCCTTATAAATAAAAAGATACAATCAAGGAAATCATATCAATTCATCTATGGCCCTGGGGTGTATTTTCCCCATGGCACTCACACTAATGTCTTTTTAAAAGATAGGCTTGTCATGGTGTTTGAGTATGTCAGAGTCACAATCTACCTAAGGAGGTCTTGCCAGAGTGGAGCCTAAACAGGCTCATAACTAATGTAGAGGGACCAATAAATCAGACACCTTTGTTTTATTTAATGAATAAACATAGACTCATAAACAGCTTGCTTGTTGTATGTAGAGATGTGCAATGGCAGATGCTGTGATCTGCAAAAATGGCTCTGTTATTTATCTGATGACCAGAATACTTCTGGGTAGTATGGGATCAGTTTCCTGTTATGCTAGCAAAGCAGCAGAGTATATTATAGGTTGGAGTCAATGATGTCATTCCACTGATGGAACTGCTCTAGTCAGCAGAATGAGGAGGGTGACCCCACCCCCCGACAGCTCACCCCACACCAGAGGAAACCCTATGGAACAGATTTTTAGGCAGCACAGAGGACTGCTGGGGGTGGGGGAGGCAGGAGAAAGTCCCACTGAGCTAGCGGACATTTGCTAGCGTGACATTGAATTTAACCCATTATTTCTATTAGGGGTGTGCACGGACCCCCCGCTCCGCTTCACTTGCAGATCCGCCATTTTTCGGAGCGGGTCGCTCCGCCCCGCCCCCGCTCCGCCCACTTCCGCTCCGCTCCGCTCGGAGCTCCGGATCCGGATCCGGAGCTCCGTTTTTGCCCCCCCATAGGGTTGCATTGAAAGCTAAAAAAGTAAACAACTTTTTTTCCGTTGAAGTTAGAAACCTCACGTTTGGCACCATGACACCTCATGGGCGTATACACACACACGCCAAGTTTCAAGGCAATCCCATCATCCCCTGATTTTTGGCGAATTTTTGAAAATCGGGCACCCCATTCACACCCCTTGGGATAGCTCCGTCAATTTGCATGTTAGAAACCTCAAACTCGGCACCAGGGCAGCTTATCCATGTGTCCACATGCACGCCAAGTTGCAAGCAAATCCCATCATCCCCTGATTTTTGGCGCGGCTCTACCCTCTAACGCACCTCCCATAACCCTAATTCACACCCCTTTAGATAGCTCCGTCAATTTGCACGTTAGAAACCTCAAACTCAGCACCATGATAGCTTATCCACGTGTCCACATGCACGCCAAGTTTCAAGGCAATCCCATCATCCCCTGATTTTTGGGGAATTTATGAAAATCGGGCACCCCATTCACACCCCTTGGGATAGCTCCGTCAATTTGCATGTTAGAAACCTCAAACTCGGCACCATGAGAGCTTATCCATGTGTCCACATGCACGCCAAGTTGCAAGCAAATCCCATCATCCCCTGATTTTTGGCGCGGCTTAAACTTTTTAACTCACCCCAAATCAAGTCCCATTCTACAACTACGTCAATTTGCACGTTAGAAACCTATCCTTTGGTCCCATGACAGCTTACCCATGTGTCCCCATGGACACCAAGTTTCAAGGCAATCCCATCATCCCCTGATGTTAGGGGAACTTTTGAAATTTGAACACTCCAGTATGTCAGGGATTTAAAGTTGCAATTGCAGACAGCTCAATGGGGCCAGTTCCAAGGCAATCCCAACATGCCACGAGATAACCCTAAATCTTCTGGCACATTTGAAAAAGGGATTATTGAATTTGATAAAGTCTAAGTGAGCGCAGGAAGGACTTCTCCCCTTAGTCAAAGCAAGACACATACACCATCGCTGCAAGGCGGGAAGGGGAGAAGGGAGGGAAAGCAGGCAGGCAGCATGCATTGTAGTGCCGCAAGGATGGCTTGAGCACTAACGCATAGCAAACCAACCCATAAGTGGGCGCAAAGTGAGGCAAAGATGGCTGGTTCTTTCTTTCTAAGCCAGCAGTTACGCCTTGAGGGGCACAGAGGAGGACGATTGGGAGCAAACCAGGCACCAGGCGGGCAGAGAGGCAGGCAGAGTAGGCGAGGAGTCAGTCCTGGCAGATGCCCCACCACAGCAGCACCCCGGGGGAGGCGGGCAGACAGGCAGGCAGGCATGGGTTGGCGGGCCCAGAAAAGCTGGTACCTTGCACAAGTAAGCCATAGATCTGTGGGGGAGTCAGTCCCAGCAGATCCAGCTACCTCACAAGGATGGCTCCCAGGCAGGCGGGCAGGCGCCTCCACTGTAGTGGCTGTGCTCAACTCGGCGGGCGCACTACAAGACGAGTTGAAGTGAGAGCTCACTTCTCAGGAAACGTAGTGGCTGTGCTACGGGAGATCGGTGGACTGCTGGAGCTTAGCTTTTTCTCTGAGGGGAAGTCCATGAGTTGAAGTGACAGCTTGCTTCTCAAAGACAGGGTTACAGCGGAAGAGGGGTGGGACGAGACCGGGGAGACAAGCTCGACCAGTGACTACTACTAATCCCCACATCCTGGAGGACCACAGCATCCCACACAAAGTGGCTGTGGTGAAGTCAATGGCTGTCATGAGTCGAAGTGAGTGCTGACTTCTCAGGAGGAAACTTAAACTGTCCCTAGTATGCACTAAGTGGCTGTGCTATGGGAGTTCGGTGGACTGTTGGAGTACCAGCCGCAATTGGGGAAGTGAATGAGTTTCAGTGAAAGGTTGCTTCTCAAAATCAGCACACAGATCAAGGACTCCATTTGATCCCCGAGCTATCTAAAGGGTGACCCGTGGACTGCTGGAGTTTTCCTCCGGTTCCCGGTGGCTGGGATGGGTCTCGGCTTCTCAAAGCCATGGCACTGCTGCATATGCAGTGCAGCTTCTCGAAAGAGAGCTGTCCCACGGAAAAACGGTGCATTACTGGAGCTTAGCTTTTTCTCAAAGGGGAAGTCAATGAGTTGAAGTGAAAGGTTGCTTCGGAAGTCTATGGCTTTCATGAGTTTCAGTGACAGCTTGCTTCTCAAAGAGGGCGTTACAGCGGAAGAGGGGTGGGACGAGACCAGGGAGAGGAGCTCGACCAGCTGCTGCGACTAATCCTCACCCACATCCTGGAGGACCACAGCATCCGCAGTAGTGGCTGTGGTGAAGTCAATGGCTGTCATGAGTTGAAGTGAGTGCTCACTTCTCAGGAGGAAACTTAAACTGTCCCTATGCACTAAGTGGCTGTGCTATGGGAGTTCGGTGGACTACTGGAGTACCAGCCGCAATTGGGGAAGTGAATGAGTTTCAGTGAAAGGTTGCTTCTCAAAATCAGCACACTGATCGGGTCACCCAGAGGTCCACAGCCTCTACGTAGTGGCTGTGCTGAAGTCAATGACTTCCATGAGTTTAAGTGAAAGGTTGCTTCTCAAAGGCGAGGACTTGCCTGTTTCATTTTCGCAGCGAGACAGGCAGCTGCAGTAACACTCACAACCACACACACAAGGACAGCTTTTGCACAGAGGCTCATGAGTTCAAGTGACAGCTTACTTCTCAAAACCATACTTCGGGATCAGGGAGTACGTCTTCCACTCCCAGGGCACTCCAAAGGGCGACCCGTGGACTGCTGGACTTTACCTCCCTCAGTTGGGGAAGTGAATGATGAGTTTAAGTGAAAGCTTGCTTCTCAAAGACGGGTTACAGCAGAAGGGGAAGAGGAAGAGGATGAGACTGAGGAGAGAGAGGTTGCTTCGGAAGTCTATGGCTTTCATGAGTTTCATGAGTTGAAGTGAGTGCTCACTTCTCAGGAAAATTAAACTGTCCGTACACACTAAGTGGCTGTTCTATGGGCGATCGGTCGACTGCTGGAGTACCTCCCACACATAGGGGAAGTCCATGAGTCGAAGTGAAAGCTCACTTCTCAGATAACTTGAATTGCGAGACTGGGGAGAGACGCTCGGCCAGCTGCTGCAACTAATCCTCCTCACCCACATCCTGGTGGAACAAAGCATCCACCGAGAAGTGGCTGTGGTGAAGTCAATGGCTGTCATGAGTCGAAGTGAAAGCTCACTTCTCAGGAGGAAACTTAAACTGTCCCTATGCACTAAGTGGCTGTGATATGGGCGTTCGGTGGACTGTTGGAGTACCAGCCGCAATTGGGGAAGTCCATGAGTTGAAGTGAGTGCTCACTTCTCAGGAAAATTAAACTGTCCGTACACACAAAGTGGCTGTGGTATGGGCGATCGGTGGACACCTGGAGTACCACCCGCACATAGGGGAAGTCCATGAGTTGAAGTGACAGCTTGCTTCTCAGGAGGAAACTTAAACTGTCCCTACGCACTAAGTGGCTGTGCTATGGGCGATCGGTCGACTACTGGAGTACCACCCGCACATAGGGGAAGTCCATGAGTTGAAGTGACAGCTTGCTTCTCAAAGACAGGGTTACAGCGGAAGAGGGGTGGGACGAGACCGGGGAGAGAAGCTCGACCAGCGACTGCTACTTATCCCCACATCCTGGAGGACCACAGCATCCACAGTAGTGGCTGTGGTGAAGTCAATGGCTGTCATGAGTTGAAGTGAGTGCTCACTTCTCAGGAGGAAACTTAAACTGTCCCTGTGCAGTCAGTGGTTGGGGAGAGAGGCACGGCCAGCTGTGCCTCCACCGTAGGGGCTGTGCTCAAGTGTCTGAACTTGAAGTCGAAGTGAGAGCTCAAAATTGCTCCATATGAGACTGGGGAGAGAAGCTCGACCAGCGACTGCTACTTATCCCCACATCCTGGAGGACCACAGCATCCGCAGTAGTGGCTGTGGTGAAGTCAATGGCTGTCATGAGTTGAAGTGAGTGCTCACTTCTCAGGAGGAAACTTAAACTGTCCCTATGCACTAAGTGGCTGTGCTATGGGCGTTCGGTGGACTGTTGGAGTACCAGCCGCAATTGGGGAAGTGAATGAGTTTCAGTGAAAGGTTGCTTCTCAAAATCAGCACACAGATCAAGGACTCCATTTGATCCCCGAGCTATCTAAAGGGCGACCCGTGGACTGCTGGAGTGTAACCTCCCTCACCCTCAATTGGGGAAGTGAATGAGTTTCAGTGAAAGGTTGCTTCTCAAAATCAGCACACTGATGGAGTCACCCAGAGGTCCACAGCCTCTATGTAGTGGCTGTGCTGAAGTCAATGACTTCCATGAGTTCAAGTGAAAGGTTGCTTCTCAAAGGCGAGGACTCGCCTGTTTGCTTCTCAAAAAACCATACTTCTGGATCAGGGAGTACGTCTTCCACTCCCAGGGCACTCCAAAGGGCGACCCGTGGACTGCTGGAGAGAGGCAGCCTGGCTAGTGGTGGTGGTGGTGCCAGGCATTGCCTTGCCCCCTGCTTGCACCTCACCTAAACGTGCAGTCAATCATGGACAAACGGTTGTAAACCGCCCAGAGAGCTTTGGCTGTGGGGCGGTATATAAATGTAATTAATTAAATAAATAAATAAATAAATAAATAAATAAATGGAGTCTTTTGGAACTGGGTGGAAAACTATCCGGATGAGTTGACTAAGCTGTACCGGACGCCACAGAAATGAAATGAACTCAAGTGCGGTGCTTTGCCCTCACAGTCAGTCACACACACGCACGGTGACAAACTCTGCCTAGTGCCTACAGAGAAAAAACCAGCCTGCCTGAACTGTAGTGTGCCTGCCAACCCAAGGAGGGGTGGAATTAAAGGGAGCCTGCCTGTCACTCCCACGAGGGCTTGAGGGTGGGGTATCCCAGCAGGGGGAGATTGCCCTTCAGAAAGACCAGCTGCTCCACCAAGTCCGGCTCCAAGCGAGAGCGGTGAGGGGTCACTATGTCGCCCGCCATAGAGAACACCCTCTCGCTTGGAACACTGGTGGGTGGGCAGCTGAGTCGATCCATGGCCACCCGCGCCAGGTCCGGCCAAATCTGAAAACGGGATGACCAGTAGGCCAGGGGGTCCATGGAGGAGTCCTCGATGGGCTCTGACAGGTAACGCTGCACGGTGGTTGCAGCGTCATCCTGGCTGGTGGCTGGGGAGGGTCTCTGCCCAAACACGGTGTGCAGAGCCTCTTCCCAATACCCCTCGCCTGTGCTGCTGCTGGGAGGGATGCAGGTGAGGCTGCTGCTGGTGCTGCTGGTGCTGCTGCGGGGAGGGGTGGCCTGCTCCTCTGCCTCACTCTGCCCCACCCTCTTGGCCCATGCCGCCCGCACTTCGCCCACCAGCGTTTCCACCCAGTGCTGCCTGCTATTTGGCCCACAAAGCCCATCCTTCACACGAGGGTCGCACATGGCTGCCAACATGTGGACCCTGTCGGTTTGGATGGGCTCCAGCCTCCGCGTCACGCCGTCCCTCAGCCTAGTCACCGCTTCGCGGACCTCGGGCTCGAAGCGCCTGCCGGTGACGGGATCCCTGTACTCCAGAAAGTCGCCCATCTGTTTCTGGAGATGCCTGCATACAGGGATCACCTGGCTGAGGAGGGCAGAGCTTTTGCTCAGGGTCTCGGTGGCGTTCAGGAACGGCTTGAGGACCGCCACCAGCTGGGACATGGCGTCCCACTGCTGCTTGCCCAGGTGGTGGACGCCCATGTCCCTGACCCTGAACAAGTCGTGGATGGCACGCTGTTGCTCCACCATCCGCTCCAGCATCAGGTAGGTGGAGTTCCAGCGTGTCACCACATCCTGCACTAGCCTGTGCTGCGGGAGATTCAACTCCTCCTGCTTCTCCCGCAGCAAGCGACTGCCCTTGACGCTGTGGTGGAAATGGCCTGCCACCTTTCTGCAGCTCTCCAGGAGGTTACGGATCCCGGACAGGGGACCGAGGTTGGGCTTGCTGCTGCCCATCCCAAGGCCATCCCTCACCACCAGGTTCAAGACGTGCGCGATGCAGCGGACGCCCTCGAATCCGCCGTCGCGCACCGCCTTCACCATGTTGGCTCCCCCGTCCGTGACCATGTAACCGCGGGTGACCTTCTGCCCAGCTAGCCACCCATCCACCATGCGGTTCATGGCCTCCGTAATCTCCCCTGCCGTGTGGGACTGGTCCATCACTTGCGTGTGGAGGAGGGCCCAGCAGTAGCCCTCCTTGCCAGTCCCTGTAGTGCTGGATCCTTCCTGCCCCACGGCTGCCCACCAGTGTGCCGTCAGGGACAGGTAAGCGTGCACTCCGCCCTCGCTGGACCAAATGTCCGAGGTGAAGTGCACCATCCGTGCCTCTGCCTGGCACAGACGACCCAGCACTAACTCCCTGCAGGAACGGTACAGGGAAGGCACCACCCGCCTGCTCAGGGTGGTGCGACACGGCAGCTTGTAGTATGGCACCACAAGCGCCATCAGCCTCTTGAAGCCTGCGTTGTCGACGAGGCTGAATGGCTGGTCGTCCAACGCCACCATCTCACCGATTGACGTGGTGATCTGGGAGGGCGTTGGAAAACGCCATCTTGTGGTTCCATACTTCCCCCACCCCATTTCCGGCAGGGTTGCCTGCCTAACCCTTGTGGGGATGGGAGATGGAGAGCTGAGACTGGAAGTGCCAGCAGCAGCAGCAGCAGCAGCAGCAGCAGCAGCCGCCGCCTTCGGCTTTCCCCTGGAACCAGTCGCCTTGCCTGCCTCTTTCCCCAGCAAGACCGACTGGTGCTGCCTCTTAAGATGCATCTTCATGCTGCTGGTTCCATAATGCCCTGTCGATGAACCCCTGCTTAGGCTGAGTTTGCAGTGGCGACAGACAGCAAAGCGGGGATCCGCTCCCAACTCAAAGTGGTCCCACACGATGCTTGTCTTTCGTTTCCGTGGTGACACCACCAATTGCCCGCCTGAGCTCTCTGGTGTTGCCACAGAAACAGGGGTGTGGGATGAGACTGGGGAGAGAGCCTCGGCCTGCTGCTGCTCCTCCTCAGCCCCCACATCCTGGAGGCCCACCGCCTCCTCCTCCTCCTCCCCCCCCTCCACTGTGCTGAGGACCTCGTCTAGGTCCATCATCGGGCTCGTGGGCTGAAAGGAGAATGAAGGAGTTGGGGATACTCCTCCTCCTCTAATGGCACTGCTGCCACGTGCCTCTTGCAAACGGGCACTTTTCCCATTCCCACCCTCAAAAAGAGAACGCCGGGCACAAGTTGCAGAAGAGAGTGGCTCTGCCTGCTGCTTGTCCTGCTTCTGTTTTGGAGCAGTCAGCCAAGGAGTTGCCCGTTTGAGTTTCACAGGAGGAGAGGAAGCCTGCTTACTGCTGGCAGACTGAGCCTTGCTGCTTTCAGCACGCCTGCTTCCTCTTTTCATGATGACTAACAAAATATTAATACTACTAATACTATGTATAAGGTACTACTAAGAATATGTATAAGAAGATATAATATGTTTAAATGTAGGGAAATGGGACAAGAACAATAAAATATACTACTACTAATATGTATGAGAATATACTAATATATATATATATATATCTACTACTAAGAATATCTACAAGAATATAATAATATGTTTAAGAATATTACTAATAAATGTAGGGAAATGGGACAAGAAATGGGACAACCACTACTATAACAAGAACAAAATATGAATACTACTACTACTAATATGTATGAGAATGTATACTAATAGACTACTAAGACTATGTCAAAGAATATAATATAATATGTTTAAGAATAGGGAAATGGTGTGCGTATGCTTTCCCCAAAATGCTCAATCTGTGGCTGCCTGTTGAACTTGACAAAAGCAGCCCACTCCGTCGAAGTTACACAGAGAAGAAAAAGAGAATCCAATTTTTTTGGTATATTTGGTATATAGAAGATAGAAGGAAACACAATCAGGATTTAAGAGAGGGGAGGGGGGAAAAGAACCAACCACTACTATAATATGTATGAGAATGTATACTAATAGACTACTAAGACTATGTCAAAGAATATAATAATAATATGTTTAAGAATAGGGAAATGGTGTGCGTATGCTTTCCCCAAAATGCTCAATCTGTGGCTGCCTGTTGAACTTGACAAAAGCAGCCCACTCCGTCGAAGTTACACAGAGAAGAAAAAGAGAATCCAATTTTTTTGGTATATTTGGTATATAGAAGATAGAAGGAAACACAATCAGGATTTAAGAGAGGGGAGGGGGGAAAAGAACCAACCACTACTATAAGAAGAACAAAATATGAATACTAATATAATATGTATGAGAATATATACTAATGGACTATGTGAAAGAATATAATAAAATATGTTTAAGAATATAAATGTAGGGAAATGGGACAAAAAGTGTGTGTATGCTTTCAAAAGAAAGCTTTCACAAAAGCAGAACAGTCAGGCTTTAATACAGGGAAGGGGGGGGCAACCAACCCAACCACACACTCCAAAATTCAAAAATAAAGTTTATATTAAATCAAAGTAAGGGGAAAACACAGGGCAAACTAAGCTACAAGTCAGAAAGAAGCAAACAAACACACACACGCGCCAAACTAAACCTATATTAAATTAATCTATCTCCAAAGCAGGAGCACTAGCTAAGTAAGTGTTCCCTCCACGAACGCCAACCCACAAAGAGACACAAAACAGAAAGTTCTCAGGGTGGGTCTGCCTTAGTCCCCCCTCCAACGCTGGGATTGGAGGAGGATGCTTTCTGAGGAGATCAATTCTCATCAGGATTGGGAGTTGAATGTGCCTGTCATCGCTTCCAAAAAAATAAATAAAAAAAAATAAAAAAAACCCAAACCCCGATTTTTAAAAAAATATTGCACGTGAACCACAGCACGCAGAAAGTTGAGAGTGGTCTCAAAATGACCCCCATCCACGACTCTCTGTGCACAAGAATTTTCAGAACGATAGCTTAAACCCCCCCCCAGTTATCCCCGATTCTTTCCCTCAATGCAATCCTATGGGCGAAAAGCCGAAACGGAGCCCCGCGGTTGACCCGATTTTTAAAAAAATATTGCACGTGAACCACAGCACGCAGAAAGTTGAGAGTGGTCTCAAAATGACCCCCATCCACGACTCTCTGTGCACAAGAATTTTCAGAACGATAGCTTAAACCCCCCCCCCCCAGTTATCCCCGATTCTTTCCCTCAATGCAATCCTATGGGCGAAAAGCCGAAACGCAGTTTGAGCCCCGCGGTTGACCCGATTTTTAAAAAAATATTGCACGTGAACCACAGCACGCAGAGAGGTGAGAGTGGTCTCAAAATGACCCCCATCCACGACTCTCTGTGCACAAGAATTTCCAGAACGATAGCTTCAAAAACAACGTAGTTATGCGCGATTATTTGCCGCAATGCAATCCTATGGCGAAATGTTTTCAAGATGGCGACCGGAGCGCTCCGCCTGAACTCGGAGCTCCGAAAAATGGTCGCTTCTCTTCGCCTTGCTTCTAGGGGGTCCGCGGTCCGCTCCTACTCCGCCTCTGGGTAAGGCGGAGCAGGCCAATCCGCTACTGCTTCTACGCTCCTAATCGGAGCGGAGCACATCCCTAATTTCTATTATTTATTAATTATTCAGTTTCATTTGAATAATGGCTTGTAGAAATGAATATACTTTTATTTGCTTCCTGAAGGCCAATAAGTGGCCAATAGGAAGCCAGCCCTGCAGGCCTCCAAGGGGAGAGAATTCCATAAACCAGGTGCCACGACAGAAAAGACCCTGCTCCTGGTAGATGTCAACCTCACTTGTTAAAGATAGGCATCCTGAGCATAGGTAATAACCTCTTGTAAAAAGCCACTTATATTAAGCTATGCACTCTAGAGTTACAATGAGAATAGAAGACTGAGGCTATGAACCCTCAGGCATGCCCAAACATTTCAGTAACAAAAGAAATCTGTTTGGATTATAGTTCATTGTGCTTCATCAGAAGCCACTCCAGATGATCTGTGTGTTTATGGAAGGTGCATTTTGGGGGTGCACAAGTATCTCCAATGGAAAGTTGGTATTCAGATGCCACTGAGAATGAGCAAAAGCACAGACATCCTGCCCTAAATGTGGAAATACCAAGAAAATACATAAACAACATAAAGAAATATTATTAAAAAAATCTGTGCATAGGCTGTGACTCCATATCTATTAAATTGTAGTACCTCCATTTTGAGTGGTTAGTGGTAATAATAGCAAAATGTCCATTCCCCATTTTCAGTGATCATTTAACTCTGACTAGCGGATGGTGTGGAGTAGCAACATCATATTAATATATGATCGAGTCTGTAGTTTGGGGGTGCTCTTGGATCCAGAACTGTCACTTGAGGCACAGGTGAACTCAGTGGCAAAGAGCACCTTTTATCAGCTTAGGTTGATATACCAACTACGCCCTTATCTGGACAGAGATAGCTTAGCTACAGTTATCCATGCTCTGATAACCTCTCGCTTGGATTACTGCAATGCGTTATACGTGGGGCTGCCTTTGAAAACGGTCCGGAAGCTTCAGCTGGTACAAAATAGGGCAGCAAGGTTATTAACAGGGACTGGCCGGCGAGATCACATTATGCCAGTCCTTTTCCAGCTTCATTGGCTGCCAGTCCAGGTCCGGGCCCAATTCAAAGTGCTGGTATTGACATTTAAAGCCCTAAACGGTTTGGGGCCAGGTTATTTGAAGGAACGCCTCCTCCCATATGTACCTACCCGGACCTTAAGATCATCTACAGGGGCCCTTCTCCGTGAGCCCCTGCCAAAGGAAGTGAGACAGGTGGCTACTAGGAGCAGGGCCTTCTCCGCTGTGGCACCCTGGTTGTGGAACGAGCTCCCCAGAGAGGTCCTCCTGGCGCCTACACTGTACTCCTTTCGTCGCCAGCTGAAGATCTTTTTATTCTCTCAGTATTTTAACACTTAATTTTAACTTAAATTTAAATTTTACTGTTAACTCTGTATTTTAATTTTATATCAATTTTGCTGCGTGGTTTTTATCCTGGTTGTGCTTTTTATACTGTATTTTGTATTTGTGCTTTTAACCTGTTGGTTGTTTTATGGTTTTAATTTTTGTGCTTCGGCTATTGGGCGGTATAAACATGTAAAAAATAAATAAATAAATAAATAAATGCCCTGTTTGTGAGCCTCCGAGAGAGGAGGGCTACTGCGGATGGGAAGAATGCCGAGCTAGAGAGGCTATTGGTTTGGCCCAGCATGGAAATTATTTCAAATCAATGGCACACAAACACAATGTTTCCCAAACTTCTCATATATGGGACACATTAATTTTTTTTTCAAATTAAAATTTGAACCATTCTGAGAGTATATCAAGGTAAGAACCACTCACCCTCACTTGAGGCCACTGCTATGTTTCTCCATAAGTCACTATTCTGGATGTGTCTCCTAACCAGAAGAACCAGCAAAGTCTAGAATAGACACTCATGCAGGCCAACCATTCATCCAATGGGCAATCTCCTCTGTGGAGAGCAGTTCCAGTGAATCTCTAGACCAGGTGACTGGATAGGCCAAAGACACCTGATACATAAATGGTAGAATTACCCAACCCTAATAGACGCTGAGTGGGAGGACACAAAGGTAAAACAGGTAATCATTCAGAGATGCCAGGCCACCATTTCTCCGGGTGAATAATTTTGGTCTCGCAAGAGCTTGTAATTATTTAACTAGTTCATTTCTCATGGTGCACAAATATGCACTGGTTGGGAATTACTGCTCCTCCTTTTCCATGGTTCTTCCGGGCCCTTCCAAGGTCTCAGGCAGAGATCTCTCACATCACCTGCCACCTGCTGCTTTTAATAAGAACAGGGATCTCCAAAATGATGCCTGTGGGTACCAATTGTGCCCGTAGCCCCCTCTCTTGATGCCTGCCAGGTTCCCCATCTTCCTGATATTTATTTTTTCTTAAGATATTATTAATTAAAAGAATTAACTGGTAAGCTGGCATGCTCCAGACTGAAATGCAGCCCTCCAGCGTCATCTACTTGGGTTCAAAGATGTGGTTGTGTGTTTTGGAGCTCAGCCCCCCACTTCTGCCTGTTAGGTTCCTGGGCAAGTGTTGCTTTTCTTATAGTCTTGTCAGTTTGCCTTCTATGAATTGGGTCCTTTTTGACTGGCCATGCCCACCATGGCAACTCTTTTATAAATGGGCAAGAACCACTCATCCCCACCCTCAGGGTGGCTATTTTATGGGAGTCCCCACAACAGTTCCTTTAAAGTCCAAATATGCTCACTAGCCCAAAAATATTGTATGGGGCGGGGCTGAACTAGAGATTCAAGGATTGGACCTGAGTCCTTCTTCATGGAAAGCTAGGAATGTCAGAGAAATCTGCAACAGATTCAAATGAATTTGAATTTGTATGAATCCAACTTGCAGATTCCACACTGGACAGGTTTACTCTGGTGTTCCATGGATTTGCAGACTAGTTTTTCACTTGTGGGAAGGGATTTGCACTAATTTGCATTAGCACCAATGCAAATCAGTGCAAATACAATGACATTCTGGTAAAAAAAAAACCCATCCAATTCCATTAACAAGTAGACAATGGGACAAAAGACGGCTGACAATCGGTGATGGAATGGGTTTAGCAAAATCCATGCATACCACTGAGTTATAGTTCCTTCCCCTCTCCCCATGTTGCCCTAGATCCTTGGACCTTTATTAAAGCTTCCAAAATGAATGAATGAAAGAAAACTAAAAATTTCTGACCTCACTTGTGCTGTTAATGTCAAACTCATCAAGCTGGACCTTGATGACTGACAGCATTTTTTGAAGTGTTGCAAAGGGCCTGGCGGTAGTGCCTTAATTTTAGCTTCATTCAGCTAGAGGAAATTTAGCTGCATTTAAAATTTTATGGCCAGCAAACAAGCCTCCAAGAGAGAGGCAGCGGAATCAATATCGGGCTTAAGTGAAATATAAATCTGGGTTTCATCAGCATAATAGTGAAAGCCAATCCCTGCACTTATGAATAAGGTGTCTCCCAGGCAACATATAAATTGTCAACAATGGTGGGGCGAAGAATAGAGCCCTGAGGGATGCCACATGTCACATCAGTGGGAGAGGAAGACACAAGTATAAAACAGATAAGTGCTGGCAGATATGCAGTTCGAACATAATTGGTTCAAAGCACTGACAGACCTGATCAGTTTCAGGGGGTGGGGGGATCCAGTGCTGTCAATACACTGACAGAAATGCTTCCAATACTGGGACTGGGAGGGGGGCATTCCCCTTTCCTCCCTGCAGTCCTGCCCCCCTGCACACCCTGAAAGCTGCTCTGGAGGGCCGAGAAACTCTCCAGGGCAGCTTTTCATCTGGGTAGCACAGGGAGTTGCAGCAGAGAGGGGAAGAAAGTCCCATCATGCCAGTGGACATTGGCCTCAGAGTGGAACTTGATAGAGACTTAATCATTAAACCACAGTGGAGGAAAACGTGGAACAAATCCAATTGGGCATGGCTTAGATTAGTGCTCATCTGAAGTCTAATTCAGTGATGGTGATGGCACACACACAAAATCTAACTTTTCTGCTACCACACAATGTCATCCAGCTGGATTCTGCATGGCTAAAGAGCTTTTATACCTCCCCTTCCTAAGGTTTTTGGCAGGTTTAGAACCTTCAGTCAAAAAACTAACCATTTCGCGGAGGTTTTTTTGTGCATAGCATTGCTCATATCTGTTCCAATTTGACACCACCATTGTTTCAAAGTAGGCAGCTGAGGCATAAAGTTCCCACAAATCTGTTACTTACACCCAAGGTGGTGGAAAGTCTTTTTTCCTTCACACTACAACCTGTCCACTCAACCCATGTCTACCTTGTCCAGTACTGAATTGCCAAGAGAATCCGAAGCATATAATAAATCCTTCCTTGGGAGAAGGACCACCAACTATAATGTCTGAGAGAGTTTTAAAAAAGAATTTTGTTCGCAAAGAGCCCAACTGCAAGAAAAATATCCCCTCAGGTACATTAACTGTGGAAAGAGAAAGAGAGAAGAGAGAGAGAGAGAGAGAGAGAGAGAGAGAGAGAGAGAGAGAGAGAGAGAGAGAACCCAGTCTCTAAAATAAAGTGATCTATTTTGGAAAGAATCCTAACAATTACCTCATTGCTATTAAGTTCATTGAAGTTTAAGGGAAATTACATCATTAAGAAGAGTAGGAAATCAAGTAACTGGACAGCCACTATCCGTGGTGAAACATGGACTCCCTTAGGATGCCAGGCACTTCAGTGTACACTTGCCAACTAGAAGTTACACATTTCTCAGCTGCTATGCAGGAGCATGAGGGCTATCGAAGAACATATCGTATTTCTTCGATTGTAAGATGCCATCGATTGTAAAGCGCACACTAATTTCAGTACCACCAAAAGAGGAAAAAACCTAAGACACACCCGCGATTCTAAGAGGCACCCCATTTTTAGAGATGTTTATATGGGGAAAAAGTGTGTCTTAGAATTGAAGAAATAGGGTAAGAGCCCTGCTGGATCAGACCAAGGTTTCATTTAGTCTGACACTCTGTTCACACAGAGACCAACCAGCTGTCGACCAGGGACCTACAAGAAGGACATGGTGCAACAGCACCCTCACACCTATGTCCCCCAGCAACTGTTGCCATAGGCTTACTGCTTCCAACTGGCAACGGAGAAGACTGCCAAAGTTCATGGGGCTTTCTATTCTGTCCAGATAAGAAGACATATGGAACTTTCCCCCTAAGGCTTGTCATGATATGGCTAAGAGGCAGTACAAAAGTTTTACATGGGCCAAGCCAAGCCAACAAGACTGGATCAACAGTCACACATGACATGCACAAAGAACAGAATTCTGGTATGCCTATGCACTGTATGTGAAAAAGTAATAACTGCATAAAATAAAGGGCAGAAGGTATTCATAACCATTCAGCATCAATGCCCCTAGGAATATGTCAGCTTCTGTACATCACAAAATATGCTTGTGCAAAAAATTGCTCTGGCAAAGAAATGATGCTGAGTGTATTTAATTCTCGTCGAACTTTGTGACCACTTGAAGTATTTGGAATTATGTGTAATGATTTTTCTAAGGCAACAGTACCATTCAAGGCATCACTTTTTACAGTATGTTAACAATTTAGCAAGAAAACTTTGCTGCTAAGAGGCCCAGGAATTTTCATTGCCCGCGAAAGATTCATTCCTCATTCTCCTAGCTTCATACCTGATATTCATATTCAGTAAAAGGTAGGAGCAGGACATCTTTGACGGAAGTGGACGAACCATTATAAACAAGGACCAGGTCTTGATTTAGTTGGTGGAGTGTCGTCTGTCTTCGGTAAAGCTCATAATATAAGATCTTTCCATTTGGCTGCTTTGGGCCTGTCCACACAATGGAAAGAACAGACTGGAATCCAACACGACTTGGCTGTACGTCTATGAGAGGGGCTGGCTGTATTTCAGGGGGCGCTTCGAGAGTCTGCACAGAAGCCCATTCGCTAGAAGTGCAACCCAGGAGTGTGCAAGCTTGCACTTGGACTTCATACCTTTAGAAATACAAATCAGAAGTCAGTCAAGAGACTGCAGACTATAAATGTAGATGATGCATATAAAGGTAGCATAACGAAAAAGGCGTTCCAAAAGAGAGAGGCTTGCGGACTCCATGTTTAGACAAGAAAACCATGCTTTCTTCTGAAATGGAAGGGGGGAAATCCCTGTTAAGTTCTTGTTATAGTACTGCAGTGGAAATCCAGTGAAGTTCCTCACATATATAATGGCCCCACATACATGAAGGCCAAGAGCCTTCAATGCACACGTAGAGCTCTTGCCTATGTACTTTTCTCATTTAATTCAGCGGAGGGGAACAGCTGTACATAAGCAAATCTCTTTGCCTTTTTTACTGAAATGGCTGAAGCAGCTGGGCACTGGAATCCCCATGCTCGCAAGACATCAGTATGACAGTATTTATCAGTGGAGGCTGGTGGCTCCAATGTCAGTGGGCTTCGGCAATTGGGTGGTAGAGAAATGTAATAAAGTTTTTTAAAAATCCGCTCCGGGTTTCAGTCAGGACTCTAAAGGAGTTATCCAGGGTGCTCCACACTGCAGATAGTTCCTTTAGAGTTCTCAATGTTTCTGACCAAAACCCAGAGCGGATTCGCCCACTGACATCAGAGCCACCAGTATTTATTAGGAACACTGTCCTTTGACTATATTTGATGTGATCATGCTTATGCTTCACATGTGTCCAAAAAGGTTTAATCTCAAAGTTCTTGATATCTGTTCAAAAGGCTATTTATCTGGATTCATACTTTATCCAACCTATTAGATGGATTATAGTATAAAAATACAGAAGGTTCTATCCAATGGTATTGTTCTGCCAATGGAAGGGAGCCACTGGTGAAATGGATTTCCTTTCTGCAGTCCCTTCTGCCCCCTCCCCCACCTCAAAAGGATTGGGGGAACCTCTGGAGAGATTTGTGAGGCAGGTAGAGAGCAGTGGGGGGGGCAGCAGGGGAGAGAGGATGGGAAAATTATGTTGCACAAGAAGGCATCGGGTAATGCCATTGCTAAAGAGGAATCACAGGGTTTTTGAGCAGCCATTTGGGTAACGAAGCCACCCCCTCTTTCTTCCTGGTGGGAGGCGACCAATCGGCGGTCGCCTTCCACCAGGCACCATCCCTGGGTTGACTCCAGATTGGCCACAGAGTGACATCAGTCAGAGGAAGCGCTGTATTGATGTCGCTTCATTTGGAAAAGTTGGGGTAAATCCCTGACTTTTACAAACCACAGTGATGGCTGTCAAGCTGAGCTTGTATCATCTAACTGACAATGCAGATCCATAAACTCTGTGGGGCTTTCCCTGCATATAAACAGCCCCCAGGACATATTACCATATTTCCCAAAAACAATTATCCTTGGGCTTTAGCATCATAAGCTCCACTAAAGAAAAAGGATGTGATATTTTTGATCTAACCTCTGAGTCCAACCCATATCATATTGCATTAATACAACTATCTTCATTGGCTATGGAGTACTTTGTCTACATGGCTGAGTACCACATGGCCATGTGATTTAGAATTTAGATCTTATCTCTGCACATAGCTATCAATTAGATTTTTCCTGCACAGCCATTGATATATTATTTTCCCACCTAATTAATGGGGAAAAGATGCCCAAATAACTGGTTGAAAAACTGGAAAGGAATATGTGTTTATGTGTGTATGTGTGTGTGTGTGGTGGGGGGAATGGGATAACCCTACCTACGCAGAAAAGAATTGAGCACTCCTCATCTGCAATTCTCACGTTGCCAAGCCTCAAAATTCAGGAAATGTAACCTGCAGGCACTGCCTATACCTATGCTGAGAGTATAACAGGAGAAAGAAGGGTAGTTTTCTGAAGCTATTGATATAAAGGTCATTTTCTAATGGATCAGCTAGTGGCATATTAAAGATCCCATTGACAGAGGCTAGCTATAAGAGAAAGAAACATTGATTAACTAAGTAAGCTTTGCTGAATGGGGAGCCGACAGTTTTTACAATGGATAATCTAGCATATATCCAGATCAAAGCTGGGCACAACTGTCTTCTGTTGGCTGCAGATAACCAATCTATGCCTTGAGAAATTAGTTCTTAAGGTATTAGTAGGAAATATTTGGCAATGGCTGCTGCTCTAACATTACATCCTGGTAAGCAGAAAGAAGTGCTCCGTTATGTTCCCCTGCTAAGCCAGTTTTTACATGTTGCTTGTTCTTTTACATCTTGAAACCTCCAACCTCCAACTTCTCACCTATCAGTGGAGCAAACTTCTATTGTTCACAATCTTTAGGGTTCTTGGATGTGCTTCCTTTAGGATCCATAAAGCATCTGAACCTACTCTCTAAAACAGGGATGGGGGCTCTTTCATCCCATGGGCTGAATTCAGCTTCAGGGACCTCTTCGGGGGGGGGGGGGGCTGGCATTCCAGTGGTGGCCAAAGGCAAGAATGGGCAGGGCCCAAAACAGAATGCATATCAGCATATTTTAGCTTAAAATGTTTAATTGCCATAACCAAGGTTTAGGAGATGCATCTCAACCTTTTAGAACTGGGGGAGGGGAAAATACACAAAACCCAGGAAACCACCAAATGATCACTGACTGGGGGGAAGGGGGTGAGGCCAGAGGGCCACACTGGGTCCTGGGCATGAGGTTCCCAACTCCTGATTTAAAGGCCCTGGGGCTCTCTTTTATTGATGAGGCATCTTGATAGATAAAGGCCTCTGAATTTCAATTACTGGGAACACACCAACATAAGAAGAGCCATGTTGGATCAAACCAAGGGTCCATCTGATCCTGCACTCTGTTCACACAATGGCCATGAGAAACCCACAAGAAGGACATGAGTGCAACAGCCCCCTCCCAACCCATGTTCCCCAGTACGTAGGCTTACTGACTCTGAGGTTGAGGGGAGCATGTAGCCATCAGGGCAAGTAGCCACTGATTGTCTTATCCAAGGGAAGGCTGTTGCTTCCACACTGTTTAGGGGCTCCCCTTAATCTTTGGGCAGGTCACTATTGGAAAGATGAAGCTGGACCAGATGGACTTTGGGTGTAATGCACAGTGGAGGCTGGTAAGTCTGATTTCAATGGGGCTGGATTTAGCCCCCTTGGATATCTGGAGGGCACTAGGTTGGGGAGGTCAGCTCTTTCCTCTTTGAGAAAGAAGGAGGAAAAATAGCATGGAGGATGGAGGATATTTGAGAGGAGAGCTGGACTACAGAGGCAGATTACACCAGTGGAGGCACCTTGAATAGGTGCTTTGGAGTTCTGACTGAAACCCAGAATGGATTCACTGCCCTGCTGACTTCAGAGCCACCAGCCTCCACTGGGTTACATCGTATTTGCGGCTGGAAAAGAACCAGGCAGTTCAGATTGGCATGTAGTCCTAGAGACTGCCTGCCTTCCCTTATATTACATGTAGACACAGAGCCTCTTCAGTCATCTAGGCCCGTCTGATTTGGCTCCAGCTTTCTTCTTGCGGCACAAGTCTAATGCACACTACTCACTCATTAAAGTATGCCTTCACAACTTACCTGTGATAGGGTTTTAGTTCTGCTGTGGTGTAGGACCGTCTCCCAAAAGAAACTTGAGATGGATCCAGATGAACAGTTTTCTTTTCTGGTATAATAGGGTCCCGAAGGGTGATTGAATAATTGAGTATATCACCATTGACTTTTGCAGGTGCATCCCAAGTAACCGAAATTGCTTCCGAGGGCCAGGCTTGCAACCTAGGCGGTGACATTCCAGAAGGGGCAGAGGGATTGGTCCTAATTTTAGCTAGCGGGCTGGTAACGCTTCCTTGGCTGTTGTTTGCACTAACGGTATAGCTGTATTCTATTCCTGGAGTTAGCAGAAAGTCATGATAACGGGTATCCAGACCAGAATAAACCAGAAACCCATTCCTCCTCAGTTCGTAAATCTGGATTTTGCCGTTTGGACTGGCGGGAGCTTTCCATGTGATTTCTATCGATTCCGAACCTGTCACTAGCAACCTGGGGGCATCTAGGTTAAGTGGAGGAGCCTCTGTTGTCCTAATGGATTGGGATGCACTAGCGGTACAACCTCCATTTGTGCAGGCAACCAGTGTGATGTCATACTTAGTGTAAGGCTGTAGGTTCAACACTGTCCTAAAGAAACCTTTCCCAATGTAGAGCTCTTCACCATTTAATTTTAAAATGTACTTTGTGATTTCTCCATTTTGAATTTGGGGTGTTGACCAAGAGACATTAAATTGGGTAGAACTTAGATCTTCTACTGTAGGAGGGTTGACTACTGCTGGAGCTGCCTCTAGTGTCCATATACTGGTCTGGTCGCTGGTGGAGCAGCCTCCCATAGTACAAGCAGTTACTGCATAGCGGTATTCTGAGTACGGTAGTAATTCTTCATCGGTATAGTTAAAAGTAGTAGCGTCAAAGCTGAAAGGAAAGTGAACACCATTTCTTTGGAGCCTATATGACTGCAGAACACCGTTGGGTTCTTCTGGGGAGGACCACAAAATCAGCATTTTGCGGGGGGTTGCTGGGATATGCCTCAAGATGGGTGCAGCCAAGCCTTTTGGGGCAGCTTGGCTGGTCTTTGCAACAGACCAAGAGCTATCCGTAGATCCTGCTGAATTCCAGGCACGTATTTTATATTCATATCTAGTCCAGGGCTGCAAATGTTGTGCATTATATACAAATGCATTACTCCCAGTGTTATATTCGGTAAGAACAATTTCCTCTTCTTCTGTCGTTGCGTTTTTCCCTGAAGCATTTTCTTTGGTGTGTCTGTGAATAACTTCATAGCGTATTATTTTTCCATTTGAATTAATTGGCTTGGACCAGCTCAGTCGAATGCTGGTCGCATTCACCGACTGGATTACAGGTGCCATCTGAGACGCAGGAGGGGCTTCATCTGTCCAGACTAGCTGGGGTGAAGAGCGAGTGCAGCCAGCTATGGTGCACGCTTCAAGGACGAGGCTGTAAAGGGTGAAAGGCCCAAGGCGTCTAAAGAGGAACTGACGAGACAAACCGCTGTATTCTAGGTTATCATCGTTGAAAATATTGTAGGTCTGAAAGGGAGGGGGAAAGGCTATACATTACTGGTAACACATCGACAGCCCAATCGTATAATTATATTGCTTCCAACTCAGTTAGACAAATGCAGCCCACTAGTTATGTATGGCAGTGGATCAGCCGCTCTAAAGATGTGAAGGGAAAAAGGGGGGAAACCCAGAAAAAGTTAGGGGGGTTACTTCCTCCCCATTTCCCCCAAAGGAGAAAAGTAATCTCTGGGAGAAAAAACAGGCCGTTTCTGTTTATTTTCCCAAGAAATCACATCTCTAAGAGGCTCCCATCAGCATCCCGCTTTTGCTGCCCCTTTGTACTGTGAAAACAGGTAAAATGTCAAGTACCAGGCAGGGCACAAGAAATGGCTGGTGGGACGCTTTCACTATGATGTGTGCCCATGCTTCCTGGAACATCTCCGTTAAATTTTCTCTCTAAACCTTGACTGCAATCATAAGAGATGCTAAAATTAATTTTCAAATACTAAAATGAGAACTGAGGGACTCATTGAAGTAATATGAAGACAAATGTCTATGGAAACAACTTGTGGCCTGAGCATAAGTCTTAGAGCAGGAAGGCTTTGGTTGATGTCCCCATAAGCTCAATGGGTTACCATTCGGTCCCTATGTCTCAGTCCAACCTCCTTAAGACGTGCTGGGAGGATGTTGGGCTTGTGCAATGAAGCCTCTGGCCATGATTGGCTGAACTGGTGTTATGGCTTGGAAAGTTTAGTCGCTCAGGGATCGATACAGTTAGGGTGACCATATGAAAAGGAGGACAGGGCTCCTGTATCTTTAACAGCTGCATTGAAAAGGGAATTTCTGCAGGTGTTATTTGTATATATGGAGAACCTGGTGAAATTCCCTCTTCATCACAACAGTTAAAGGTGCAGGTGCCCCGCCCTCTTTTAAATTTGGTCATTCTGGTATAGCTCCTGCAGCTTTAACTGTTGTGATGATGAGGGAATTTCACCAGGTTCTCCATATATATAAATGACACCTGCTGAAATTCCCTTTTCTATGAAACTGTTAAAGATACAGGAGCCCTGTCCTCCTTTTCATATGGTCACCCTAGATACAGTCCGCAGTTGAACCTCTTTGAGAACAGCGCATATTGTCAGTTTGACTGGGATTTAAATCTCACATGGAGCTAATAAAGATTTGGGTGAATTCCTCTGAGGTACGAAACGGAGGGTCAAATTAATGTTACATTAAGTACACTTTAAAGTAGAGCTCAGAACTGCCACATTTATTTTGAAGGGAAAGCAGCATTGTCAATAAGGAGAGGCAATCAAACAGTAAAGAGCAATCTTGTTTCCCACCTCCCAAAATAGAGCAGAGGTTGCAAAAGAACGGGGGAGGAGCCCCCTACCATCTAGGAATAAGGATTTATGGCTGTTGTTGAATCCATTCCATCTGCGTTTCATTGGTTGTCATTCCACCATTCGATCATTGACAGAGTTGGATTATTATTATTATTTACAGAATTTTGTTCTACATGCACTAATTCGCACTAGTGCTAATTCATACCTGCGAACATGTGCAAATGAACTAATCTTCATTAGTTTTTGTGCACAAGCACCAATTCACATTAACTAATGTGTGTGCATGGGGGTGAAAAATATAGAAATCATCCCCAAATCTTCGTTTTCATGGTTTAGCCCATGGAAGGAAATGCACATTTTTGGTTGGTATTTGTGTGTGTGTGTGTGTGTGTGTGTGTTTGTATGACTAAATTTGCTTACAGTTCCAGGAAGTTTTTTTTAAAAAGGCTCATATGTTCACAGAATCCACATGATTTGGAAAAAGTTGGTTCACTGTGGAATCCATGAGTCAGAGTCATACAAATTTGAACTCATTTGAATTCATTGCAGACATTTCTCTGACATGCCTAGCCAGGAAGCCCCCCAGAGCCCCCTATGGTATCTCCTCCTCTGCAGGCAAGAGAAGGCAGTGGCTGCTTCAATGCGTTGCTCAGCTGTGTGTGAGATGGTGGTAGAACTGGACCCCAAGACATTGCCCGTTGAGACAGGACGAGTGAGTTGGCAGAGGTAGAGTCTGCCTCTAGAAGGACCAACAAGCTTTTGCTCACTTGCTCTCCACTGGGACCAATTCTTCCCAGTGCAACTGCTCAGAGAAAGAGCTCATGAGCAAGAAGAGCCTTCCAGAGGGAGAGGGCAGGTGGCCAGTCAGAGGCAGTGCAACCATCACTTACCTGCTGCCGAGAGAAAGGTGGAGCAATTGTGTTCCTGCAAGGAAGGGCAGCTCCCTCCTCTCACTCAGCAGACTCTGCCTCCTCCTGAGTGGTATAGGCAGAGAGGATTTTGCTCCCTGAGCTGAACCTCCACCTATGTGCCATCCAGAGAAGAGAGAAGAGGATGTAGCTGCTCCTTACATTACCAAGCCTCTATGCTGTGCCACTCAAAGAGAGAGAGAGAGAGAGAGAGAGAGAGAGAGAGAGAGAGAGAGAGAGAGAGGGAGAGAGAGAGGGGGGAGGGGAGTGAGTGAGTGAGTGAGTGAGTGAGTAAGCAGAGGTCACGGCTTCCACTTTCAGTCTAGGCAGCAGTGTGGGTCCAGCTCTTCCCACCACGGTGCCCAGAGAGTATGAGGTGTGGGGGGGGAGGTAGAAACAACAACAGCCTTCTCTTGCTTGCACTCTCTCCCACCCCTGTCCCAGAAGTGGCAGAGTTCAGAGGAAGAGTTGCTGCTGCTGCTGCTGGTGGGGTGTGTGTATCCAGAATACTTTCTGGCTGGGAATTCCCTCCCTTCCCCCCCCTCTCCTCCCTTTTTCCAGGTACTGCTGCAGTTCAGGGGGACGGGGTAGAGATTTCTATTTACAATTTACTGTTTGATCCCCTCTCATTGCCCAGAACAGTCACTGATTGGTTATTTTTTTCTCCAAAATAAAAGTGGCAGTGTTAAGTTTCTTTGTTATAAAAAGCATGCTTAATGTAAACTGTATCTTGACCCTAGGTAAATAAGATAAGACAACAAATGCCAAGAAATTACAATTCATCATGATGTGCCTTGCTTACTCACTGCAGTTCCAGTTGATTCAGGATACTATAGTTAATGGTAACAAACATGTACTGCTCTTTGAAATTCAAATAATATAGCCTAGCATCAATCAAATTTCTTGAAAAAAAAAGGTTGCTAAAAAATGACTGCTAAAAAAAAAGATCTCTACATCTGGGAAAAGGAAGGTAGAAAAAATATTTGCAATTAGAATTTAATTTAGCTGAAGGTAATACCAAAGTAAGTAAGTAATTCTGAACTGGCGCCTGGCACCTACACTATTCTCTTTTCGTCTTTTTATTCTCTCAGTGTTTTAACACTTAATTTTAACTTAAATTTAAATTTTACTGTTCTAAATCTTATATCAATTTTGCTGCGTGGTTTTTATCCTGGTTGTGCTTTTTATACTGTATTTTGTATTTGTGTTTTTAACCCGTTGGTTGTTTTATTATGGTTTTAATTTTTGTGAACCACCCAGAGAGCTTCGGCTATTGGGCGGTATAAAAATGTAATAAATAAATAAATAAATAAATAAATAAACTGTTTCTGGCCCCCCAAAAAGAAAAAAAAAGTTCCTAGTTCTTAGGCTTATGTGTCTGCACATTCCACACACATGATCACCTGCACTGAGCCAGGGGAGAGCGCTGTACCTTCATCTGAATAATTTGGGGCAACATCACTGTGGGCCAACTTCAGGGTTGAGGGCGATCTTGATCAAGTGCTATCAGGTGGTCCCCTTCAATAGTGTACCTCCTGGGTTCATGGGGAGCGGGGGGGGGTATTACTTTTATGGCACCAGTCAATTCAGCTTCCAAGGGCATTATAGGGGAGGGATGGCTCCCACTATCAAAACAGGCAGCCTCTGCCATTTCCTCCCACGATGACCTGGAAGTTGAGCTGACTTCTGGGACACTAAAGGGAAAAATGACTGCTGGTGGGAGCATTAGAAAGGGATGGGTTATAAAGGGCAAGGTCAAACATGAGCTGTGAAACCCACTGGGGCACTGAAGCCCAGGCAGGTGTCCAATGATGCTATCCACTGATGACATGTCTGACTTCACTCACACCTTATACACAAACGCTATATATGGACATGTATTTAGCAAGAATGTTCAAATTCATGTTCTTATCTTCCACACTGATTAAATAAGATTCTAGGTTTGGGTTACCTTAATGTTACCATTGGGTTTGGAAGGCTCTGCCCATTTAAGTAGCAATGCCCTGCCATTCTCTTTCTTTTCTACAGTAAAGTTGCTCAGGCCGCTCGGGGAAGCTTCCAGGGTACGCACTGAAGTCCATGGACTCGAAACTTGTCCAGCATGGTTGACAGCCACAATGTGAATATGGTAGGTTGTGAATGGCTTCAGACCAAACAAGTGAGTTTGATGTATCATTCCCTGCAGCAGAAATATACAGAATCTTCTTTCATTGTGGTTAAACAAAGAAATGATTGTGAGTTGTTGAATGCAACTTACCTTACGGCCCGGCATTAACTCTAGTCCAGTCATTAATTTGCAAGTCAAAGGCTATTACATAAAACCTGTACAATATCTGACAGTGATGAACAGAAGTTCAATTAACAAAGAAAGAATGGGGGGAAATGCACTTTATTTATTTATTACATTTCTATACCGCCCAATAGCCGGAGCTCTCTGGGCAGTTCACTCTATTCTAACCAATGTAAAAGAATCCAAACAAATTTTGTGAGAGGCAGGAGGAGAAATTATGAAAGACCTAAGATCATGGTTGGCTGTGGAATGTTGGGAGTTGTAGGACTTTTTTACTGTCTAAACACACACAGGATTGCACCCTAAACAACTAAAATATTACATTAACAGGCAACATTACCACCTCCTTACATTTGTGCTTTAGATATGAAAGCAATATTCATGTAAGTGAAATTTTGTGCATTGCATGAAAAGATCTTAATTTTTTCATAATTTCCCCTCCCCCCAAAAAAAAGTTCAATTGGATTCTTTTAAATTGGTTAGAGTAGAGCACATTTCCCCCATTCTTTCTTTGTGGCACTAAGGTCTATTTCCTTATAGTACAAACGAGTCAGTTCCCCAGTTTTGTGTTATGTGGCTAAAAGTCAGCACTTCTAACCTTTTAAATATTTAAATATCTGTTACACTACTAGACTCGGAAAGATTTTTTTATTTTTTGCCAAAAAAATAATCATTCTTTTTGAAAATATATATATAAAAAGTTAGGTGATAAATATTTAAATAGTTATTTTCTCACAACAATGAGCTTTCCTTTTAGATAAATATAGAGCAGGATTTGAGTGTCCATTCTGAATATTAAAACCCAGCATGCCACCAGTACTGATTATAAATATACTTTTCAATGACAATTATTATTCTTTTTTCCTGTTAAACAGTGCAAACATTGGTGAGATTAATAATGAAAAGGAGAATGGAGGGGTGAAAGGATAGTTATTGTTAGGAATTCCTAGTCATCCATGCCACGGAAAGCATGAGCTAAATTATCCTACATTTGTACAAAGCAATCAGATATTGGGGTCAAATACACCCTTATTTACAGTGCAATGCTATACACATCTACTCAGAAGGAAACCCTATTGAGCATGCCCTATTACTCCTGTTGAGGTTTGCAGCCTTTTGATATATCACTATAGAGATGGTTGCTACCTTCTATAGCGATCCTTTCTCCATATTAATTTCTGTAGGGTGAGTATCGTATGGGGAATATCCCTTAGTTCAACATCTTCTGGTGGTATGAATAAAAACACTGTTAAAACTCCCTTTTCTTAACTTCTGCATCGATATAAGATAATTATGTTAAATGAGAATTTTGTTATGGTCATTTCGTCCCCAAGCATCATGTACTCCCCCCCCACACACATTTTGCCTCATTCACTTAAACTAAAGACTGACTCCAGTGCTATTTTAATGAAATGAGTAGGACCCATAACAAAATGTTGCAGTGTAGTGTGGAGTTGCCTTGATGCTTCCAGATGAGGCTTTTATTGTCCAACTGCCCTGCTTCGTATAGAGAATTCTACAGAGGGTCCAGATGACAGTGTGATCCATTGCTATCAGCTGATGCTTTCTCACTGTTGGATCCTTCTTTTTTTCTAACCGCAGAAAAAATCGGTAAGGACTGGAGGATAAGCAGTGAAATTTTTCAGCAGGTGTGGACAGGGGAGTTGTCCCTGGGAAAAGTGGATGATGTTTTTAGAATGTCCCTTCATTGCTTGCAATACATTTCCAGCTCCAGAGCCATTTTGTGACCTGCAAGGCATGCCCTTTCCTCTCTCCAAGTTTTCTCTAAGCTTACAAAACAGTGAGAGATTCTTTTGAACAAAGCACCTCTTACTGTTGAGTACATATATGTATGATCTGGCTGTAAGGTTGCAGTCGTCTTAATGGCACTCGATAATATATATTTTTAATTCCAAAATTTTAATAGGGTAGAAAATGGGCATTGTGAAATTGCACAAGAGCTCCCTATTTTATTTTATTTTGTTACAAAAAGTAGCCAGGGAGGTAATCTTGTCAATTTCAAATGCAGCCTTCCCTTCTCCCTTTGAAGAAACAGCTTTGGAAACCATGAATCAAAGGATCCCCTTTGAAGCAGGCTGAGAATGTAAGGAAATTCTGCAAATTTTCTAACTGGATTGTACAAGTGACCTGAAAACTCAAGGGGGCAAGTTGAAATAGACTAAAAAAACCAAGTGGGCCAGTCTCCTAGCAGGGTTGTGAAACTGACCAGAAAAAGGCAGGATTTGCTAGCCTCATTGTAAATGCTATCCACTTGCCATGTGCAGGAGTTCCTCTTTAAAAAAATTAAAATAAAATAAATACATGCACAAAACACAGTGGATGAAAGGTGCTGAGAAGTACTTATTTTAAATGACAGAAGAAGGGATGTGTGGCAACCCTGAGGGATCGGGAAAGAGGAGGGCACAACACTGCCCGCATGGCTATGATGTGACCACTGCGTAGATGAAACATAGCATGATGCACATACCATGCTCAATCCCTTGAAGTGTGGGCAGTCTATTGGAATTCTGTGGTTAGTTTACAGCAGAAAAACAAAGAATGGGAGTACTAGGAGCCCTCCATCTAGAAGCACCCAAATTTAGAGCCATTCCAGTCCATCCACACACACTCTTGTTTTCCACCCAACAGACAGTCAGCTGAGCTCAAACTAAGCCCTGGAGCATGCTTAATACACATTGGTCTGTACTGGAAGTCCTGTCTCCTTAGGGATTTTCCCCCCAAAGTATTTTTTGTACTTCTGCAAATCTTGGGGTTCCACCAAGCCCACAATTCCTCCTCTTATGCATTGGTAGTGCCGTTTGGGTACATAAGCAATGGCACGCACAGCCTGGGCATTGGAAACCGAGGGAGGGGAGATCATAAACAACAAGGGCAACACAGTAGGGGTTGGACAGAAATTGAAAATCCAGAGGATTTTTTGGGTAGGGGAAAAAGTTTAGATAATTTAAAAATCCCTTTATGATCAGTTATGAACCTAAACGCACAGGACAATTTAAATGCCTACAGAAATCACCTCAAACATATGTATGTTCTTTTTAAAAATATTGGCTGCTTTGGGACATTTAGAAATATCTTTTCTCCTAAGAAACATGGGAAGCATGTGGGCTATAAAGAAAAACATATGCATATTGTCAATAGTAGCACCTGTTCAATTACAGTTTATTTCAGTATGGAGAATCCCGTTTAGCCCCTAGATGGCAATACTATCAAACAGTTTTTATACCATGAGTACTCAATGATTAACAGCCAGCATTCAGTCATCCAACATACTCAAGGCAGCCATTAAAAAAATAACAAAAATGATTTCATTATAGATTCTTTTAATAAACATTTATGGCTTAGATCCTTGAAAGTGGAAGCATTCAAACTGCCATAGCCAAAGGGAACTTGTATAGCCCAATGCAAAATTATGGACTGTGAGTTAAAGTACAGAGCTCAAATTGGAGTTCATGTCTGGCATCAGAAATTATGCTGGCATGAAACACAATTAAAATTAGCTTTACAATTGGATGCAGTCTGTATTAACAGGTTTTTTTTATGAAGACAGTTATCTATTAGGCTTCGACAACCAAACTCTTAAAAGCCTACAATTTACACCCTAAAGGTTTAATAGTGGAGATTGGGTGGACACACGAAGTTAAATAATTGCTTCTGATCTATCACAGAGAGCCATGGAGAGAAGAAACACAGGATTATACAGCTAAAATATATTTGTGTGTACATGCATGCATGTTTGTGTGCATATTTGAATGGAACAATCAAGAACTGTAGTCTAGAGGTTCTAATGTTAAAAAAAATGAAGAATTTTCCTAAAGCTTGATACAAATTGGATTGCACTGCTTGCTTCAATAACCCTCTGCCGGATTTTTAAGTAAATCCAAGAGTCCTTAGAAAACCTCCTTTCTGAGACCCACAGAAGGGCAGGGTGGATTCAAAATAGCTTAAAAGGGATGATAGGTCCCAAGAATCCATTAGAGGGTGTGAAACATTTTCATATTTCTACAAGATGCTGATGGCCACCCACCTATTCCAGTATTTGCTGCTGTTACTATTTAATATTTAATCGTGACTTCTACTTAATGACGAGTGGTTTTTTTCCTTATTTCTTATTATATTCACCATGGTTATCGGGCTAGCTCCCTAAAACCACACTGCTTTCTTCACAAGACTTGGCCACCAACTTGGAAGTCTTTAAAAGGAGATTAGACAAGTTTATGGAAGATAAGTCAATGGCGACTAGTCATGACAACTATATATGACCACCATTATCAGAGGTGGTATGCCTATATATACCAGTTGTGGGAAATACAAGAAGGAGGATGCTATTGCACTCATGTCCTGCTTGTGGTCTTCTCTTACACATCTGGTTGGCCACTATGGGAACAGAATGCTGGACTAGAATGGCTGGGCAGATTTTGTCAACTACGGTAGCAGGCTTTGCCTCATCTGCTATTTTTCTACATATCTATGGAGTATGAATTTTCATCAATGCTATAAAATAACTCTATATGATCCTAATAAGTGTTCTAATGGTGCAAGTACATAGATACTGACAAAAGGTTGAGAACTTTTCAGCCGCTCCTTGTATTCCTCCTCTCAATTTACATAGGGACCACATTAACTCTCCATTGACAGAAGGGGGACATAACTTTTTTGTTGGGGGGGGGGTCAGTCTTCCACAACTCCTTGTTCAAGTTACTCCTCAGCCATGAACATGGCCATTTGGTGTTTCACCTCCCTCACCTTAAATTTAATGAACAATAAGTATTTGTATTTTTATTTATGGTGGTCAATTCTACCTCTGTTGGAATGACTAGAACAATTGAAAAACCATGTTCCTAGGATTCAAAATGACCCCTCCAAATACTGTTTAAAGTTATTACTTATCATGTGCAGACGCTAAATCTACTTCATGTGAGAAAGGAGTGGAGAGGATGAAGTTATAATTTACCTATTTCATAACAGACATGTTACTTTCCTTAACATCAGCAAAAAATGGTATATAATGGGTCAATAGTATCCCATAGGTTACTATGGGATACTATAGTAAATCTCCTTCCAAATCTGAATTTTAACCCCTCCCCCAGTTAGAACTTCCCTGTTACCCAGCAAAACCCTGCTAATTTTGACTCCAACTGTGGGACTGTCCCACAGTTGGAATAGGGCTGTGCACGGACCCCCCGATCCGCTTCTCTTCCAGATTTGCAACTTCCGGATTGGGTCCGCTCCGCAGCGATCCGCCTATGATCTGCTTCGCTTCGCTGTGGAGCTCCAGATCTGGATTGGAGCTCCGTTTCCCCCCCCCCCCATAGACTTGCATTGAAATCCAAATGCCTATAACTTTTTTTTTCTGTTAATGTTAGAAACCTCAAAATTGGCACCATGAGACCTTATCCATGTATACATATTCACGCCATGCCTCAAGCAAATCCAAGCCTCCCCTGATTATTGGGGGATTTTTGAAAATCCGACACCCCATTTTCAGAAATGGGATTTACTCTGACATTTTTACAGATGAAAACTTGAAAGTGGGCACCCTCACAGATGCCATCTAGATCCACATTCATGGCAAGCTTCAAGTAAATCCCATTATCCCCTGATTTTTGGCGATTTTTTCCCTTTTAACTCACCCCAATTCAAATCCCATGCTAGAACTCCGTCAGTTTTCACATTAGAAACTTCAAGTCAGGCACCATGACAGCTTATCCATGTATACACATGCATGCCAAGCCTCAAACAAATCCAAGCCTCCCCTGATTATTGGGGGATTTTTGAAAATCCAACACCCCATTTTCAGAAATGGGATTTACTCTGACATTTTTACAGATACAAACTTGGAAGTGGACACCCTCACAGATGCCGTCTAGATCCACATTCATGGCAAGCTTCAAGCAAATCCCTTCATCCCCTGATTTTTGGCGATTTCCCCCCTTTTAACTCACCCCAATTCAAATCCCATGCTAAAACTCCGTCAGTTTTCATGTTAGAAACCTCAAAATCGCCACCATGACAGCTTATCCATGTATCCACCTTCATACCTTGTTGGAAGGAAATCCGAGCCTCCACTAATTTTGGGGGAATATATGAAAAATCCTCCACAAAGAACAGTATGCCCATAAGGAAACCATACCTGCCCATAGGGATCCATTGCAAACTGCTTGCCCATAGCAATCAATAGCACAGATGATTTGGGGGAATCAAGATATTTTTCTAAATAAGGATCTTCATCTCAGGTGAAACACTTCAAAAAATACACACACACACACACACCCAAGAGCGTGCAATGCAGCTGCCTTTTATCACACAGAAGGATGCCCTCCCTGAGTCAAAGCAAGACACGCACAAAGCATCCCTGCGAGGCGGGCATAGAGGAGGACAGGCAGCACTGGGAGCAAGCATGTCAGAGGCTTGCAGGGTTGAACCACAAAGCCCATCATATAGTACATCTCCCAGGCACCAGGCGAGCAGAGAGGCAGGCAGAGATGTACGACTATGCCATAGATCTATGAGGAAGTAAGTCCCAGCATATACCCCAAAACAGCACCCAGGTGGAGGCGGGAAGGCAGGCATGCAGCAGACATTTCTGGGGGCACAAGGAAGTGAGCCAAGGATTGTTTCAAAGCCAGTAATGCAAATCGTCCCTGTGAGGCGAGAGCAGCACAGAGAGATGCCTTTTCTTTTGCATCCCATAACTAGGGGACTAGGAGGATAAGAGTAAAGCTTTGTGATCCTTGCTTCAGAGTTGATTGACTGCACTGTGATCACAGCCATTAATAATGTTAATAATAGCAGTACTAATTAATACTAATAGTAGTAGTAGTAATAACAACAACAACAACAACAACAACAACAACAACAACAACAAGGAGTTGAACCACAATGAAAGCCTGCCTGACTTCACTGAAGAGGGAAAGCCAGGAGAGCTTGGGCTATGGGGTGTATAAGTGTAATAAATAAATAAATAAATAAATAAACAAAGGAGGGGAGGAATTAAAAGCAGCAGTGTTGCTGAATCACAACAAGAAGTTTTTTTTTTTAAAAAAAGCTATGTCTGTCTTTTACCAGTAAGAGGAAAGTGGACGTGCCCAGGGGGAGGAACAAATGGGGAACTCTGCCCATTTGACAGTCTTTAAGAACCTAACTTGCACTTCAACTCATGACAGGCATAGCTTCTCCACTGGTTAACCTTTGGAGGGTTCTGATTACCCTCCAAGGGCAGGAGTGTGCACTGGGCACATTCACATGCCCTAGGGGACCTCATCCCCTTGCACCACATCTATTCAGTTGTTCACCAAGGTTAGGGTGGGTAGCAGTGCTGTGTTTCCTATCTGTTATTTATTTGCTTAGTATATGATTTCAGGTTGTGTTTGTACGTTTGGTACTGTTTTAAAAAACACTGGGAAAAGTCCGTTCAGAGACTAAGAAAGAAAAGTTTCCCAGTATCCCAAGTTATTAAGTATCCCATTTTGCTTATCCCCCCCTCCAACTTTGGGATTGGAGGATGCTTCATCAGGTGATCATGATTGGGAGTTGAATCTGCCTCTCAGCACTTCAAAAAAAGGTACCTCTCCCGCTTTTTTTACCCTATTTTTAAAAAAATTATAGCAAGCAAACCGCAGCATGCAAAGTGCTGAAAATAGGCACAAAATGACCCCCACCCACAACTCTCTAAGCACAGCGAGTTTCAAATAGGTAGCTTGAAAAGCAAAAAAGTTATCCACTAATCTTTTCCGCAATGCAATCCTATGGGGGAAATTATCCAAAATGGCGGGCGGAGCACTCTGTGAAAAGAGGAGCGTTCCGCTTATGGTTACTTCTCTTTGCCATGCTTCTCCAGCCCCCCAATCCGCTTCTGTAGCAGAGGCGGATCACCCCGGTTCACTGTTGCTTCTCCGACCCGAAGAGAAGCGGATCACAGCCCTAATAGGAATGGTACTATTCAGTAGTAAGTATCCAATAAGGTAGTACATGCCATCCAAATCCACAAAGTATGACATAAAATTCTAGCTGCATTACAATTCCAAATCAGTATTACAAAGCTGACCCTATATAAGGGTGTCCCTGAAGCTTGAAATTTAAGTCAGATCATGCTTGACAAACGAATGCTACATTTATAGGGTTCCACATTTATAGAGTTAACAACCAATAACTTTTTCACCAGTGTAACACTAACCAGGCAATTGGTCAAGAAAAACCTGACTCTGCTTGGCAAATTGAAAACAACAAACAAACCAGAAATTCCCTCAGTTTTTCTTGCCCACAAACCCAGGTGTGTGAACTGCAGAATTTTTAGTTTTCAAAAAGCTTTGACACTTTTTAATTATGTACCAAAGAAAAGATGGTGATTCTCCTTACTTCAGTGCATAAAGATGAAGCAATGTCCAACAACAAAACCAAGCCTGAGATCATTCATTATCCTAACAAGCCTAAAGGTGGCATAAACACCTGTGACCAGATGGACTCCACAATACACTTCCAATTGCATTTATTTATTTATTTACAAAAGGTATTTTTTCCTAGAAAAAGGAGGTATTGCCTGTTTAAATGCCTATATTATTTGAAAGTTGTTCAACCCACAATGGTGTGAACATCCCCAAAGATGTCTCTTCCTAAGTCTAGAGTTTCTCAAACTCTGGGGTGAGCCTAGGAACATAGCCAGCTTGCCTGGGATGTCAAGAGATGCAGCCTCAGAACTGTCACTGTCGACATCAAGGGCAGGGTAAAAATGCTTAAATAAATAAATAATATCTGCAGTCTACACAATCACAGGACATTGTGGATGTGCTCCATGTAGCCATTTTACATTTATATGCAACCAGCATTCCTGATTGGCTCCTGGAGGGCCTTGCAGACTGCTCTGTGGGAACATGTATCCCCTGGGCATGCAGTCAGAGTAACAATGCTCAGACTGCTCTCACTCATCTTCCAAAATGGCACCCACATGGTGACCTAGGTGAGCAAGGACCCGAGCTTGTCTGTCCTACTGACGTTTTTGTGAAATGCGGTGACGGTGTATATAGGCTGCTCAGATAGCATTTGTTATGACTGCAAGGTCTATGAAATTTGCTGTTCTTGTTGCTACCAGGAATTCGAACTCATGATTAATACATTGCTATACTTGTGCGACCATTCCAATGATGTTATATGAATGTTAATGGCACAATTTTTTGAATTTTACATTGTGGGGTATTATTGACCCTGATTATTATGTGCAGCTATACTGTTTTACTGGAAAAGGGAAGGTCTCAACAAAGGCATGATTTTGTAACTCGCAGAAGGTGTCCTACTTAATAACTTCCCCCAAGTGTTTCATTGGTATGGCTTACTTGACCTCAATACTGGATTGGTACAGGAGCTTCATCTATCAACAGAGGATTAAGTTACATTAACTACATACTATACATTAAGATGGGACTACTGCACTGTGCTCTTTGTCAGGCTGCCCTTGAAGACCATTGGAAATGTCAGCTGTACAGTTTTCAGCTACTAAAATCTTCTTGAAGGGTGCTAAAATCTTCTTGAAGGGGACTGGGCTGTATCAGCTGCATTGCCTGCCGGTCCATTTCCAAGCACATTTCAAGGTGCTAAGTGATTACCTTTAAAGCCCTATCTATTGTATCTTGAAAACGTTACTTAAAAGAACCACTCCTCCCATGTGAATCTGCTTGCCCTCCCGGATCATCTGATTAGGCCCTTTTGCATGTACAACTGCCTTCTGAAGTGTGTTTGGTGGTAATGCACAAGAAAGTATATAGAGCACCAGTATATAGAGCTCCCTACCATGTGAGGTCAGGTTATCTGTAGGGATGGACAAATCAGCCTATTTCCAGTCTACAACACTTTTGCATGTGTTGATCCACATATATTTAAGTTGCAGATTAATATGGAACCATTCTATCTTGGTTCCATATTAATCTGCAACTTAAACAAAAATCTGCAGGAATGTTAACATTAAAAATATATTGAAATATGCATTTCTAAATATATTTTCTATCAAGATATGAATTGTAAATACATTTTAATAATTTTTTGAGCTGTGAACTGCACCCAAACATTCAGGAGGTGTGCAAACCCACAGATAACTAACTTCCAACTTTTTCATTAGTCTGAGAGGTGTGGATCAGGTCAGTAGGTGAAGAAATTTGCAGAAATCAAATTCATCATGCATTCATAGTTGTTATGTTTCTTTGGTGGTGTCCCATCACCACTTAAAAGCTTTTCTTTTCTAGCAAGATTCCTGTTGTTTTTCACCATGATGTTTTATTGCTGCTTTTGAGTATTTTTTAATATTGTATTGTATTGGAGATGACAACATAGGCAGCAGTGGAGATACAGCAGTTGGCACCCAAGGAGAACGAACTCTCGATGCTGACAAAACCAGAGCCAAAGGCTCCACTGGCACCACTGTTGCTACCCATTGAGGCTGATCTCGAGGAGCTATATCCATTGCTGGCAACTGCACCGAAGCTTGCTGCACTTTTCTAGTCACAGTATCTTGACTGCTAGGTCCCTCTGGGGACCTATGAGATAACTTCTTTTTCGGCTCAGCACCAGCCAACATCGCAGATTTAGTTTTAGCCTTTTTAGTCAACTTCTTTGCCACAGCAAGCTTTAACCATTGGCTGGGTGGTTTTTGTAAACCGCCCAGAGAGCTTTGGCTATGAGGCGGTATATAAGTTTAATAAATAAATAAATAGGTGTAGGTGGCAGGTCTGGAACAACTACAGGGTGACTTGGAGATTTCTCTCCCCTTGTGGTCAATGGTGCTGGAGTCTGCGCTCTTTGTGCCACTACTTGTATTTGTGCTATGGATGTATCTTGCCCGCCAACAGCCTCCAAGGCTCTACGCCAAAGAATGGCCTTTAATCGATCAGGATGTTGTCTTCTTGTCTGCTTCGAAAATGCTTGGCAAAGGGGGCATGACTCTATGATGTGCTCCTCACCTAAACCGCCCAGAGAGCTTCGGCTATGGGGCAGTATATAAATTAAAGAAAGAAAGAAACAAACACAATAAGCACAAAGAATGGCTGTTGGAGGGTGGTAATTTACTACCACACCTCACACATTTCCTAAAAGGAGTCCGAAGGGCCATACACCCTCACAAATGCTCACGAACATGTGAACAAAGACTAAAACAATAAAAAAATGGAACTAAATCATAGAATCATAGAATCATAGAATAGCAGAGTTGGAAGGGGCCTACAAGGCCATCGAGTCCAATCCCCTGCTCAATGCAGGAATCCACCCTAAGTATCCCTGACAGATGGTAGTCCAGCTGCCTCTTGAATGCCTCTAGTGTGGAAGAGCCCACAACCACCCTAGGTAACTGATTCCATTGTCGTACTGCTCTAACAGTCAGGAAGTTTTTCCTGATGTCCAGCTGGAATCTGGCTTCCTTTAACTTGAGCCCATTATTCTGTGTCCTACACTCTGGGAGGATCGAGAAGAGATCCTGGCCCTCCTCTGCGTGACAACCTTTCAAGTATTTGAAGAGTGCTATCATGTCTCCCCTCAATCTTCTCTTCTCCAGGCTAAACATGCCCAGTTCTTTCAGTCTCTCTTCATAGGGCTTTGTTTCCAGACCTCTGATCATCCTGGTTGTCCTCATCTGAACACGCTCCAGCTTGTCTGCGTCCTTCTTGAATTGTGCAGCCCAGAACTGGACACAATACTCTAGATGAGGCCTAACCAGGGCCGAATAGAGAGGAACCAGTACCTCACGTGATTTGGAAGCTATACTTCTATTAATGCAGCCCAAAATAGCATTTGCCTTTCTTGCAGCCATATCACACTGTTGGCTCCTATTCAGCTTGCGATCTACAACAATTCCAAGATCCTTCACATTTGTAGTATTGCTGAGCCAAGTATCCCCCATCTTGTAACTGTGCCTTTGGTTTCTATTTCCTAAATGTAGAACTTGGCATTTATCCCTATTAAATTTCATTATGTTGTTTTCAGCCCAGCACTCCAGCCTATCAAGATCACTTTGAAGTTTGTTTCTGTCTTCCAGGGTATTAGCTATCCCACCCAATTTTGTGTCATCTGCAAATTTGATAAGCATTCCCTGCACCTCCTCATCTAAATCATTAATAAAAATGTTGAAGAGCACTGGGCCCAGGACTGAGCCCTGCGGTACCCCACTCGTTGCCTCTCCCCAGTTTGAGAACGTTCCATTGAGCCCAAAGAGTACTTGAAAAGTACTTTGAACCCAAACGCACAAGATCCATCAGGCATACTATTATAGTGGGAATTGCTTATATACACCTCAAAGCCCCTTACATATCTTTACATTACATATGGAAAATGACACTCTGTGACATGCAATATAAAGAGATAACAGTGATAAACTTGTCATCCAAACCATTTCATGGTCATAATAGTATGCCATATTAATGAGGATTTAATTCATTAAAAACCAAAATACAATTTAAACACATTTTTAAATCTTGAAAATCCAAACACGAATGATTTGCATTGTTTTGTTTAGAAGTTGGCTTCTGAGCCAGGAAACATAGGATAAACATGTTTTAAACAAAGGTACACTTCTAGATTTAGGCCGCCTTGAGGCCCAGCATTGGGCAAAAGGCAGGATACTAATACTAATACTAATTCTAATACTAATAATAGATTCCTTTCAGTGTCCCTTTTCAAATCAATGAACTCAAGAGTTGCTTAAACAACTTGGATCTCCTTTCTGAAGCACTGGAATGCAGCAGCAGCAGCAGCATCCCCAGAAGAGTATCTGGCATCTGTACAAACCATTCAGCTCAGCTCATGGGCCTGGTCAAAACTACTCAGCCTTCAAAATCTTGACAAGTTTATACCTCTGCCTGTGATTGCCTTTGACTACTTCAAGCACCCCAAAGGTGGAAAGAGGGTCAAGAGGTTTGTGTAGGTTGAAAAGGATCAAAAATTAGCATTGATTTGTGGTTGTCGATAACACCTCTGCGTGGGTCGACTCCCTGCACAAATGTTTAAACTGCACAAAGCTACACAAACCAGTCATCTCTGAATCTATTGATCCGGTGATCCAGCAGTTTCCAGGATTGCCACTCTGGGCTTTGCGTTCTGTTTTAAGATCTCCAGCGTGCCCCAGGGTTTCTTTCCCAAGATGCAGAAAAGGATTTCAACAATATTAGCTGCATTAGGAGCATTGTTGTGGCATCTGAGAGCTGATGGACAGGTAATATGGCTATTTATCACTTCTTTGGGAGTAATCATCAGGACAAAGAGTGCCATTAATCAGAGACATTAAGGAAATGACTGCTTCCAGTGTTCCAGGAGGAAATTTATTTTTCATTACTTTATTCTTTCTTTATATCCCATCTTTAGTTTCAAGTCTAAAGCTCTGGGAGAAGTCAATTCATATGCTTGCTGGCAGAAGACTCAGTGGGCATACAAGCATCAGATGCTGGCACATGCCCAGTTTGCACTATTTTGAATGGGAAGCCAAAAAACCCAATAACAATGTTTGAGAATTGGTTAGATAACTTCCCTCAGACTGGGCAAAGCCAAACATTCTGCAGCAATGTTTTAAACTAGCTGAAGTGTTTTTGTTGTTGTTGTTTTTGTTTTTGTTGTTGTTATTATTATTATTATTATTATTAATAATAATAATATATATAGCACCATCAGTGTGCATGGTGTTGTACAGAGTAAAACAATAAAATAGCAAAACCCTGCTGCATAGGCTTACATTCTAATAAAATCATAATAAAACAATAAGAAGGGGAAGAGAATGCACCAAAAAGGCACAGGGTAGAGTAAAACTAACAGTACAAAAGTCAGATCAAAATCAAGTTTTAAAAGCTTTAGAAAAAAGAATTTTTTTTAGCTGAGCTTTAAAAGCTACGACTGAACTTGTAGTTCACAAATGTTCTGGAAGAGCGTTCCAGGTGAAAGGGGCAGCGGAAGAAAATGGACGAAGCTGAGCAAGGGAAGTAGAGACCCTTGGGCAGGTAAGAAACATGGCATCAGAGGAGCGAAGAGCACGAGCGGGGCAATAGTGTGAGATGAGAGAGGAAAGATAGGAAGGAGCTAGACTGTGAAAAGCTTTGTAGGTCAACAGGAGAAGTTTATATTGGATTCTGAGGTGAATTGGAAGCCAATGAAGTATTCAGACAGTCTTCAAAGTCAGCCCTGTGCACAATGCATTGCAGTAGTCTAATTTGGAGGTTACCAGAGCATACATAACTTGAGCTTTCAGAACAGTTTTCAGAACAGTTCGCCCACCAAATTACATGAACCACCCACTAACAGCCGAATCTTCATCTTCTCTGGACTGAGCTTAATTTTGCTGATCCTCATCGAGTCCCTTTTTGATAAAAGTAATGGCTCCCAGATCAGAGAACATGGCTTACAGTCAGGGAAAGTCTTTTTTTTTTTTAAAGGACCAATGACAAGTTGCTTGACTCACTTGAATAATTTGGAGGTAGCTGCTTAGTATGCAGTTCATGCACCTCACTGCACTGTACATTGCTTTTCTTCATCTTGTTTGTGGGTATGCTATATAGTGTGATGTGATCCATGTGGAGAGATGCAGAAGGGTACAGTTACATGGACATAGGTGGTAGGGCACTAGTTATATGTAATTGTTTCAGAACATATATTATTCCTTAGAAACAGTCTCTGACCAGGGGGCTGACTATACACAGGGAAAGTCCTGTGGTGGCTGCAGATCTGCACTGCGTCAGTTATATGACACAGGTGCAGCTTCTCAGCCACTGCGGAGCTTTCCCGTGAAGCTACAGCTTGAAAAAGTTAGGGACTTACCCTCACTTTTTCAATTAGAGTGATGTCAGTATGGCTCTTCCACCATCTGATGTTGCCCGGGGCCAATCCAGGGGTGATCCCTGGTGGAAGTCAACTGGCAACTGGTTACCTTCCACCAGGAAGAGGGTGGGGGTGGCTCCAGTACTCGGATGGCTGCAGGAAACTCTGCGCTCTCTCCTCAGCATCACGATTACCCTATGCCACCCCAGGAGAGGGAAACCGTGGGGTTTTGGAGGCCAGTGGTGCCAACCCAGCACTATGAAGACAGTCCCCAGCTCATGGGTTCCACACACTGAGTGACTATCAGGCAGTTATGTGAGGCAAGCCAGGACATGGGACCCAGCAATCTGGGGATTGAGTGACAGGGACAAAGACATAGAACTGAGCTGAAAATCCTTCAGAGCAAAGGAGAGAGCCAGGAAACAGCAGAGCAGCAAGTCCAGAAGTTAGTGCCAAGGAACAAGCCAGGAAACAGGAGTGAAGGGCAATGACAAATAACACACAGGAACACACCGGCACTAGAGAAATGTTGTAGTTGATGCAAAGTCTGAGCCCAAACAGGAAGTCCTTCATAGCCCTTCCTGTCCTGAAGGATGGGCCAAACTAGAAATTCCCTTGATGCACAGCATGCACCTACATGTCAAACTTGTTAAGCTGTGTGTTCATACCCCTGGATTAATTACATTGGCACTAATGAGGACCTTTTAGCTATGCTTCCTAACTGTTGGGTGGCCTGGGGTTGGTGCTGTTCCAAGCACACTGGGGAAAGAAAAGATAAACCTCCCTTTCTCACATGCTGCATTCCTAGTAAAATCCCCATCACCTGAAATTAATTAATAGGAAGCTTCTAATTAAGGGAATATCTAATATGGCCCTGAACATGCTTCAATGCCAAGAAGGTGTTCCAACCTGCAGTTTCAGCAGCTCACCACATGGGCCAGCCACTCGCAGAATGAATAACTTCCAAAGAATCTTGCTAAATCAGGGGAGGGAAGCCAAAAGAGGCAGGGCGTCTGGATAACTCCACCACCACCCAACCCTCCATGGGCCAAATGACATCAGGAACATGGCTACACCCCGATGTCGAAAGGGCCCATGCTCCCGACATCATTTGGTTCCAGGCAGATGCATCAGAAGGATAATTCCATCGATGCATCTGCCGGGAATCAGCTTTGCATGACCCATGTCTTCTCCTATTGGGGAGAGAACACAGGGCACATGAAGCTGTCGGACTGAGCTGGTGGCTGGAGAAGCAGTTGGACGTAGTTGGATGGCTTCCCCAATCTACTGGGGAACCTGCTGCATAGGTGAAACATGTAGGACTGAGTTTGCAGCCGCCGGCTCGGTCCCAGATGCAGGCTCACATCTGCTGCTGTTATCTCTGATCTGTGATTGCAGATAACAGCAGAATTCCCTGGAGGAATTCTTCAGGCCAGATTTCCACAGGCCAGATGGGCTGGAGGTTGCCCTTGCCTTTTCTAAATCCTGCTGCTCCCGCCACTGAAACTTGAAATGGCACTCTTAGATGAACGGAAGGTGATCTGATGGTTTTTGGCTAGGCTGCAACATTTTCTGTGCAATCCTATGCATGCTTACTCAAAAGTAAGTCCTACAGAATACAATGATGCTTATTCCCATGTAAGCATGCAGAGAATCACAGCCAAAGCCATTGATCAATTGGATTAGGCAATTAGATCTGCAATCCTAAAGACAAGGGAATAAGCTTCATTGAATATAGGGCTTATTTCTGAGTAAACATGCATAGATTTGCAGTGTAAAATTCTAGTGCTTTTAATACAAGTACTTATAAATATAAAAGCTGGGAGAGTGGGCATCCAAATGGCAGATGCGGTTCAATGTAAGCAAGTGTAAGGTGATGCATGTTGGGGCAAAAAAACCCCAACTTCAAGTATAACCTGATGGGATCTGAGCTGGCAGTGACTGAACAAGAAAGAATAATAGAATCATAGAACAGTAGAGTTGGAAGTGGCCTATAAGGCCATCAAGTCCAACCCCCAGCTCAAGAGAACTTGGGGTTGTGGTGGACAGTTCAATGAAAATGTCCACCCAATGTGCAGCCGCTGTAAAGAAGGCAAACTCCATGTTAGGCATTATAAGAAAAGGAATTGAGAATAAAACTGCTAGTATCATACTGCCTATATACAAATCTAAGGTGTGACCACACTTAGAATACTGTGTATAGTTCTGGTCACCACACCTAAAAAGGGATATCATAGATTTGGAGAAAGTGCAGAAAAGGGCAACTAAAATGATTAAGGGGCTGGAGCATCTCTCCTATGAGGGAAGGTTACATCAACTGGGATAGTTAAGCTTGGAAAAAATGGGGGCTAAGGGGAGACATCATAGAGGCGTACAAAATAATACATGGCATGGAGAATATGGATAGGGAGACATTTTTCTCCCTCTCTCAAAACACTAGAACACGGGGTCATCCCATGAAGCTGATTGGTGGGAGACCCAGGAGCACTGTGCTTCTTCACACAGTGCATAGTTAAATTATGGAACTCACTACCACAAGATGTAGTGATGGCCACCAATTTGGATGGCTTTAAAGGCGGGTTGGATAAATCCTTGGAGACAAAGGCTATCAATGACTACTAGCCCTGACGGTTGCGTGCTATCTCCAGTATCCGAGGCAGTAAGCCTGTGTGCACCAGTTGCTTGGGAACACAGTTGAGAGGGTGCTGTTGCACCATGTTCTGCTTTGTTGGTCCCTGGTCAACAGCTGGTTGGCCACTGTGTGAACAGAGTGCTGGACTAGATGGACCCTTGATCTGATCCAGCATGACACTTTTTATGCTTTTAACTTCAGATGGCCAAGCACCATCTTAACTGAAGCATTTCCTGCTGTGCGTGAAAGAAGGAATGCTTATCTGAAGATGACACCTGCTACCAAAGAAGCCTCCATCATCCAAAGCCAAAAGGAACTGTACTTTTTTTTAGCTTCAGAAATATAGTTTTTACTCATATGCAAATATAATCAATTGATCAATTAATCAATGAAATTCCTACAACTGAGATTTGATCTAGCTTTGGCCCTTCTTGTCATACACATTATTGTTTCACTTTTAAAAGAATTGCAAAACTCCCCTCTCCCGTAATTAATGAACACAAAGCTTAACAAGCAGGCTTCGGAATTATTTTGATAATGGCCCTTCCCTCCCTCACACTATAATTTAGCAATACAGGGTGAAATCTTCCTTCATTCCGGGGAGTCTTGCACGGGGGGGGGGGGGATACCCATACAGGCCCTTTGAAATGGTTGAAAGATGTATAGCGGCAGTCCTTGGTGACTTGTGCTGTACATCAGTTAAAAGCAACTGGGTTTGTATTTGATCACAGTCTAAAAGGAGACATTACTTAGTGTGACTGTAAATTGTTTTCTTTCTTGGCACCCCTTGACAGCTAGGGATTTGCAGCAGTCCCAACAAGCGTCTGAGTTCCCTGCTTTGACTTGAAAACAAAGCCCCACAAAAGAACCCAGTGGCTACATTCTACAAGCAAGTGCAGTTAGCACATTGCATTCAGTTACTCTGTTGGCTTTCGAGAAAGCAGAAGGCTTTTAAATGATCAACAACTTTGCTGCAGTTTTGCTGGCTAAACATGACAGAAACCTTTTTCTTGATGCCAGTGTTTGACAGACTAGTTCACCAGGCTGTTAGAACAAAATAAACTCCCCCTTCCTTTCCTTTAAAATAAAATTATTATTATATATCCATAAACCTATTTGATAACTATTTCCTCCAAAGAAATATTTTCTACACCTCCATTGTTATTATTATTTTTAAAAAAATACTCAGTAAAATAAAAGGCAATATGGTTATCCCCACACTAATTAATTTTAACCATTTGCTTCAAAACCTGGATCTGATCCTGGCGCATCACACTTTAAAAAAAAAAAATCCACACCCAGACATCTCTGAATTGTATTAGGGTACTTCTACATGGAGGGTGTGTGAATATCAGGCATGCTAGATCAGCAGAAGTTGACTGTGAGCGAATTATATTTAGAGATGTTAGTAAAGTCCTCCCATGCTAAATTCAGAAAAGATTGGGGGCTTGTGAAAGCCTGTCTCAGTGGAGAGGAGCGAGCTTTGAAGGCCACCGTAATCTTCTTCAGCTCAGATTAAAATAAGAGCTGAAAAGGCCAGCTCCAAACATTTTGCTACCTGTGGCATAGCAGCTAACATCTTTCTTCAGTCAAGGTACAGAGATACAACAGAGGAAGTCCCAGGTGGTTTTTTTGGGGGGGGGGGAGGGGGGAGAGGCATTTTACAGGTTCATAGTATACACATTTATTTCCTTTAGGGAGCGTAGGGGAAAGGGAAGCCTTGCTGCCTAGGGTATTTTGTAGATAGGCAGGGTATAAACTGAATTAATAATAATGATACCAGACATAATGGTTATAGACAAAAAAGAAAAAAAACATACCTCATTGACATAGTAATACCTAATGACAAAAATGTTGTAGAAAAGGAAGAGGAAAAGAGGAAAATATACACCACTGGCTATGGAAATTAAAGAACTATGGCAAGAGGACAAGGTGACAATTATTCCATTAGTCACATCAGTCACTGGCATCACATCCAAAAACTATACAGAAAACCTTCAGAAACCGGGCCTGCCAAAATACATCCACACCAACATCGAGAAAGCGGTCATACTTAAAACATGCTCAGTTGTCAGGAAATTCCTGGATCAGTAAAAGACAGCATGACCTGGCAAAGCCCGACATGTCTGTCTAGAAAAACTGCCACAAGCGAGAAAAGAGGCAATAATACTGATGATTATGATGTCCACCTGCTGGAAGACAGATGGAGGTGAGAATGAGAAATATGCCTCCCAGGTTGCCACTGGCAGGAGGGACCCAACCCTGACCACTGCCTAAAATGTCAGTCTAAAACACAACAACAGCAAACTGAATCACTTCCCATCCCCATCCCTCCAGCTGATGGGGTGGGGGAAAGGGCTTTGCCTCAACTTTGAGAACTGCAACATGAAACACAGGGAGGGTGATAATACCTGCTAGCATGCTGCCCAAACTCCCACATTTCATAGCAGTGCCAGAACACGGATGGCAGAGAGAGGAATCTTTATGCCCCAAACCCATAACCATCTGCACCATGTGAAACTCACCTAGTGATGGGGGTGGGAGAAGAAATATTAGAGTCACATACAGCCAGAACATCCAGGAAAATTTGAAAGCCACTGATTTTCTGAGTGTAGAGTGATGTCTCCCTATTGATTCAAAGCTTTGCAGTGAAAATCAAATACTTTGCATTTGAAGCGCAAAGGAACCATAGAGATAAGTTTAGAGTGGACGAAGGCAACTTCTGTCCCATGACCCTAATCCAGCCCATGAAGAGTTGAGCGCCCTCCACAGGGCCTGTCCAATGCAGGGAGAGGAATTCCCATGTTGTCTCTGATCAAAGGTAACAAAAACATTCCTCTTTGCACAGTTCACCCTCCATCAGAGGGCAATTGCTGCAATGGGGAATCCCGTTGCTGTCTCTGATCAGCAATTGGAGATAATGTAGGGAATCCCTGCATGACTTGGCCAGGGTTTCCCTTCCAGGGATATCCGTGCCCTGATCAGGATGTGAGTGGCATTAGAAGGGGAAAGAAGAACCCCAAGTTAGCTGATGCTGCCAGCCCCACCTGAATCTCTTCCTGCAGCACTTGTGCCCCATTGGGACATGAGTGGCATGGGAAGTAGCCCAACTCAGCTGGGGCTTGCAGGAGTTGGCTCCTGCAAACCCCAGTGAGTCCCTTTCTCCCTGCAGAGAGAGACATGAAGATTACTGTCCCTCTATGCACAGATATTTTTTGGGAAAGTGGGTGGGGTGGGGGTAGATGATGTCATGAAAACAGGTTGGGTTTCAGTGGGGGCCTGCCCTCTTGATGTCATCTGGCTCACCCCCTTGGTCCACATGTTGGTGCACCTCCTGCCTTCCCCAAGCTCCTTCCCTTTCAGGGGAGAGAAATCCCCCAGTTATATCTCTGATCAGCGATAACAGAGGTATCCCCCTTTGCACTGCTCACCCGCCATCAGAGGGCAATTGCTGCAATGGGGAATCCCTTTGTTATCTCCAATTAGAGATCAGAGAATATGGGGATTCCCCGTGCCCTGATCAGGGGGTGAGTGGCATGAGAAGAAACATGTGGAAAGAAAACATCTGACTCCTGCAAGCCCTCCCCACGCCATTCACACCCCAGTTGGGACACAAGTGGCGTGGAAAGAAGAAGCCTAACTCAGCTGGCTCCAGTAAAGCTCTGGCGGATGTGGCCAGGGCAGATAATGTCATGCAATGTCATGGGAGGGGAGGGGCTTCAAGGGCGTCACCCCCTTGATAGCATCCAACCTGCCAGATTGGATTAGCGTGGTAAAACAGCCCAAGAAAGCTCCCCCCACCCAATATTATGTTTTGATCTCCCCAATGCAGCCCACCTGGTCCCAACATTGTTATGTTTTCGGCGCCAGGTTAAGACTTTCCTCTTTTCTCAGGCTGATGAGGTTTTAATCAGGTCCTGGATCTTCCTTATTGCTAATTTTCTAAAACTGGTTTAGATATATGTTTGTCTCTGTCTGCTTATGTGTATGTAAATGTTTTTTTTTTATAATATATTTTTTAGGTTTTAATTTTTGTAAACTGCCCAGAGAACTTGTGCTATTGGGCAGTATAGTAATGTAATAAACAAAATGAAATGAAATGGACCAAACGTGCTTACCCTCTCCTGGTTTAGAGCAACACACTGCTCCTAGCTATGTGTGTCATTTGGGAACTCTACAGTTGAAGAGCAGTAATAGGTGAATGTGCCTGCACACAAGTGAATAAAGCACACATATCTCCATTCAGTACCGGCTGAGGCTGCTGCACTTTAATCCAAAAGAAAGCCACTGGCCAGCAGCCATTGCCAGGCCAGGTGCTTCAGCTGCTAACCAGCCCAGCTGAGCGCTGACTTCCCAGATAGCCAGTGACAGCTGGCCTTCTCTTCGATTCAAAAGAATGCTGGAGGTTGCTACTTCGCCAGCTGCCCCAGGGCCTGTCCAACTGCTGGCCTGCCCATGGAGTATCCTGTCAGGTAGTAGCCTTCTTTTGGAAGCATGTCAGCTGGGCAGTCAGTCTGGAGGAGGGGCACTGAGCGTGAGCCATCACAGTAGAGTCTTAATTCCCTCCCGTCTGAATGCAATGGAGCCACATCACTCCATTAAATTCAAGAGGGAAGAATTAAGAGGCTTCAAGGCAGATCATTTTTCTGGGCCTTGGATTAACTCATCTATTCTAGAAGCAGGAAGGAATGTGACAGTCCACAGTTAATGACAAAAGTAATGCTTCCACACCATTGATTTTGTAGCCTGATATTTTCCGGTATCACAGAGGTACAGAATTCTGTATAGCTACGGAAGTTGTCCTAACGTCAGATACAATCCAGAGCCATTAAAAGCATGGTTTTCACCCATTTAAAGATATCTTAGTTGATTCATGAGGAATTTGGGGATTGATGAATGAATCAATTACATGTTCATGTGGCTTTCTATGGTTAAACAATAGTTTAAAGCAAAAAAAAAAAAAAAAGCAAAACATTGTCATTTGGTTTTTAGAAGATGACTGCATGTGTTGTAGCAGGCAGAAAATCACAAGGACCTAAAAAGAGCTATGCTGGATCACACCATCTAGTCCAGCTTTCTGTTCGACCAGTTGCCAACCAGATGCTGCTTGGGAGGCTCACAAGGAGGACATGAGAGAAATAGCAGCCTCCTGGTCATGTTCTCCAACAACTGGTATACCCAGGCATATGCTCTGATAATGGAGGTAGGATGCAGCCATCATTATTAACAGCCATTGATAGCTTTATCCTCCATGAACTTAGACAAGCCATCCAATTCAGTGGACTTCACTACATGTGATGGTAAGTATTCCCCCCTATATGAGAGACAAGGAAGAATGCTTCTCTTAAAGCAGTGCCTGCCAATCTCCAATTTTTATTTATTATATTTAAAGCTCTCTGGGCGGTTTACAAAGATTACATTTTTAGAAGTGATTGCACTCCTTTCGCAGTGCAACCCTGTGCACATCTTTTCAGAAGTTAGCCCTTTTGTATTCAGTGGCTCTTACTCCCAGATAAGTGAGTGTCGGATTGCAGCTATGTCAATTAAAATGTTTTTTTATCGATTAACCTAACTGATTGATTAAATGTTGTAGCCCTAATTCAAATCAATGGGTTGTATCCAATGCTAGTCTACTCCACATCCCATGATATGAAAATATTGATCACCTCCTCACTTACATCACATTTAGAATTAACTCATAAATTATAACATCCAGGCAAAGCGCATTTTGGGCTACCTATACTATTATAGCACAAAGTAGCAATTGCTATTTATCATGCTTAAATAGTTTCATTTCCTTTTCTCAGTGATGCTGACTCATTGTCACTTGCTCTTGATGCCTAGCAAAAAGAGCAGCTTTATCTCCTGCTAAGTAGACAAAGATAACACAGCCTGCAGATAATTCACAACTAGACTCCTTCCTCTCCACAACTAATACAATTATACAATTATATTCCAACGAAAACAGACATGATGTCTCAGAAAAGAAGGATCAACTTCTAAAGTAAATAATTAGAAAACAATGAAACATAATGACAATAATAATAATTCAGAAAGTTTTAAACTATAAAAATACACAATAATCAAAGTTTTTGGCATCCTAGAATATTTATAAATGGATCAGAATTTGTCTTGAATACACTAAGAGCGCCATTACATGGGGGGAAATCGCATTTCTTTACCGTTGCTTCTCTTTACCGTTGCTGCGCTTTTGTCCCTCATTACTTCCTCTTCTACAGAGTAAGTAAACAATATGCATGTGGCCCATTCAGGGGTCATTTTGATCACGCTGCTTCTCCTGCACACAACAGGAGATAGCAGCAAGTTCCATCTCAAAAACAATTCAGATTTACCGGGGTCTGTTTTTGTTGCATGGAGAAGGCTAGAAGGGGCAGGAGACATGTGGGATGCAGATGACATCTTGAGAGGGACCCACAAAAATCCGTGAGTCCCCAGTAACGAGTGTGCAATAAAACATTCGGCCGATGTCGTCCAATTACTTGACAAACAATAACTTCTGAGTAAAAGCACACCAGAGTCCCATGTATGCTCAAGTGCATGTATGGAGAGCTCTTGCATTAGCAAGCTGCCCTATTTATTTCAACGAAGGACACAATGTTATGATTGCAAAGGAATGTTCCAGAGGATCTGTTGCCTCCAGTGAAAGGAATTAAGCCCATCTTGTTCTTGGGATACCTGCACGTCTGCTTTGGCACTCCCATGCCGATAAGAAATGGGCAGAAGGGGCCAAAGAGCTTCAATCTACTGAGCACCATTACCTTACATTACACCTGTGCTACTAGGATTGTTCTCAGTGTTTTTTCCTTCCAGACAACACATAAGCCTTCTCTCTAAGTCTCACCACATTGAGCTGAACTTTTGAAACAGCTTCTGATACTTTATAGTAGTTCGGAAAGAAAATTGGCATGGGGGCAGTGGATGGAAGACTACTACACACATGGATTTCTCTGCACCCCCCTGGATCTTGGCCAAAACCAATTAATGTAGTAACACTTACTGAAGCTGGATAAAACAACAACACAGATCCAATTTTCCTTTAGTAAGTTATGGTTCACGCGCCTGGAAGCTGGACTGGACTCAACTCACTGCTGTGTGTATATCTGGTGGAAAGCAGGTTTGAAGCCACATAACTTTTGTGATATATTTGGCTCTCGGGCATGCACTCGTGTAACCGCTAAGATCAAAGGCAAAACTTCTACTGGCTTTCTTAGACTAGGATTATATTATATATAGGTTTGCTACAGATGAACAGATCACTTGCGGCAGCCCAGGAAACAGAAACCAAACATCTCAAGTCTTCATCTACCGATCTGGCCTGTAAAGAATCTTTACTTGCCTATTTTCTAAATTAACCATAGCAAATCACAAAAAGTCACATGCCAGCAGGAATCCCAACCAGTACTTTAGATGCCAAAAATGAATATATAATAAATCTGTTAATGCTTATCGTTTTTCACGATCTGCTAACATTGACGATCATGGATGCAGTACAGTTCACATATATTGCTAGATGTTATAATCCATACAGCTGCTCAGCTGAGACCCTGCAGGTGAACCAATGTGTAGTTGCTATTGGGGAAAACTAGAGACAAAGCCTAGGGTACACATGATGACCTTTTCCACATAGACCTTTGGATAGTAGCTTCCATATGAATTTGCATAATGAATGCTTTTCTTTTCTTTCGTTCTTTTTTAATCCACTGAGGAATGTGATGAGCAGAAGTAACTACAGGTTGGAGGAGATCCAAAAAACAAAAGAGCTCTTGACGCTTCTGAGTTTTCAAGACACTCTATTTCCATACTTGTTCTTTTGTATGCTAGGTTGCCTGCCATTATGTTTATGTAATTCTGACAGTGTTCTTAATGACACACTAACAGATTGTAAAACACGCTGCTGGCATTTACTTGTTTTTTTATATTTTTAAAACAATGTCCTTCATGTAACAGTAGTTAAGCGCGGCAGAAGGACATCATTAGAGCCATGGTTAAACTGTAATTTACACCATTAGGAAGGCAGGAGCAATTTTTATTGCCTGGCAATTTTCTTGCTGAAATATTTGGACCATATGGCTCAATTTGTGTAATAACCTTAATTTCAGCACCCTTCAGGTCTGCATTCATCTCCTACGGAATGGTAAAATGCGGTTTAGCAGAAAAGGCAACTGTCTATACTTAGAGAGTTGAGATTAATAACATGTCACGTCCTGTTTTTGGTGAAGGAATTCGAACAGCCGCCAGATGGTATCTCTACAAATAACTGTCAGGGGTCTTGATCTAATCAATACAACGTATTAATACATCTCCCTTCGCTGTTCCTCGAGGGGCTGGTGCGCAACATCTGGAAAGATTGGGGGGACCGCCAAGTAGAAGGCTGATTCTTTTCAGAATCAAACTGAGCCCAATTAATTTTTCATGTATACTTGATAACTGTTTCATAATGAGCTATGTGTCTTGACGGATTTAGGGTTGGCAGTATGGGCTGCCTGTGCTTCCTATCCCCATTCAGTCCACTTACAGAAACCAACCCATTAATCAAGCTATCTGGCATAAAACTGAAATCTCAGCTCAGCAAGAGATCAATAACTATCCTTTAAAAAAAGGGGGAAAAGGGAATGGGAAAAAACAGAACCAAGCTCTTTTGGGCATAGGTATCAGCCACGACTTTAGTAATTGCTCTAGCAAAAAAATAAAACTCAGGGCCATAATCACTGAATAGGAACATATACTGGGAAATTCATTACCTGATTCCTGTCAAAAACTAACATTTCATTTTTTTAATATATATAATATGATGTGACTTTTTGGAGACATAGGGCATCTGGCCGGTGTTCAGTAAAATTATTGTAATTGCTATGGCTAACTTTTTATATAATCCACTTAATTTACACAGCCGTTCGCAAACAAGTATGACAACTGGCAAACATAAGATGGCCTCTATGATGAAAAGTGAGACGAGGGATTGTTGTGGGGCTTTGGCTTGCTTCTGGGATAAATTGCTTCCTGAGGGCAGAAAATGTCGAAAGAAGATCTCTTAGACGAGCAAGACTATTAGCGGGGGTGGGGTGGGGACATGGCAAAATGAAGAAAAGCTGAAGGTGTGAGATTTTCCATTTCCTTGGATTTAGTTACTTTGATCTGGTGCTTTTATTCTTGAGATATCATGACAACATCTAGTCTGGCATTAAAAAGTGGCCATCCCAACGCCTCTGGCCT